>NC_056728.1:1805791958-1806074458 GCF_019279795.1 Protopterus annectens
CTGTTTATATTTCAGTACATATCTTCAGTTTTGCTCTGTTTTTAACTATACCAAGTCATGCCCCTTTGATTCCTTAATTATTTAATTTGTATTGTTATCCATGGAGCTGGATTAAATTTTATTCTTTTAGTCCTGATAGAGGCCAATTTGTTTTTAATATTTAGAAAAGTGGTGCTGAATAGAGATACTGCTGCATCAAACTGGATGGCATATATAAAAGCTCCATTTGAGAGACTTTAGGTTGAATTTTAGAGTAACTATTGGAAGGTGGACAGTTTACGTACATGATTTTATCATTGGAACTTGAGGAACGTGATATGCCCTCTGTGATATGTTCAAAAGTGGAGAAAAGGTAACTTAATGTGCCAGGGAGTGAATCTGTGAAAATAATATTGCTTGGAGTGTTACTCAGGATTCACTTATTGTATGTAGTTATTAAACAGAGATTTATTGATAGAAGAAACAGAGGTTGATAGCATTGTGGGTATATTTATTTGTTATGGTTTGCCAATCAATGTTTTGAAAAGATCACATGGTTCACACTTTGTCTTGTGACTCTGTGAAATTCTATGATACTCTGGTCCATCCATATCTAACCCAATTTTGTTACTTTTACTTTTGTTACAGAATTAATAATTAATGTCCTTTTGTATAAATCATATTCGAAGGCAATGCTGTAGTCCTGTAAAATCATTTGCACTGAGGTTATTCAAAGGGCATTAGATATTTTCACCCCTTTTTGTACCACGATGCAAGCAGGATATATGTAAACACATGACTGCAGCTATTGACCATGTAGAACTTGGCCATTCAATGTCCTTATTACCTAGCCCTGTGTATTACATCTGTCAGTTACTCCAAGTTGTTTATTTCAGTAGTACCCTAAGGAGGTAGCATGTGCTCTCAAAGTCATACTCCATGAGTGAAGCACCTAGTGGCCCTGCTGGATGTCACCAAGCAGCTCCTACTCTCTCTTGTCATTTCTTTCTGACACTCAATCTATTAGTCAAACTCCGGCCATCCGTGTCATAGTCAGAGCTTTACTTTTATTTAGCTATCTGTTTTCTAGGTGGGTGGACTAGCCTATGAGCAGTTATTAGCTACACCTAAGTTTCATAATGGAGTGTATAATGAAAACTATATCTGGTACATTTCCAGGAAGTTAGCAGTGAGGGAGTAAGAACGTGTTATTATACAGTAGGCTTACATACAGAGTGGAGAACAGGTTACTATACAATAGTGGTCAGTATTATAAAGAGTAGACATATGTTAGCAATGAACATCATAGCAGAGTTTATCTGTAGTATAAAGATGTTTTACACAGGCACATTTTACACTGAATAGTAGCAAGGCTTACACTGTATGCTAGGAATTTTGTTTACCTAGCAACTAAATTCTGTTTTATAGTTTTCACCATGTATCTCTGAGGCACTGTCATTTGGATTTATTCAGTTAATTATCCATAAGTCTGATATGAATGTTTCATTTCTTTGCTCCATGCTTATTTTTGCTAGTAGTTTATTCTAACAGGCTAGTTCTAATATATATAATGCCTTTTCATTCAAAGAAGGACATGTTGTGGATCTTTTCAAAGTTCACTGTTTGTTATTATGTCAAATAAGGTGGTCCTTTACATGTGGGAGAACATGGAAAACAAGCATGAATGAATAACTAATTCCTGTAAGAATGCTGCATATACCTTATTCTGAATGTGACTGGAAACCATTTACTTTTCTGTATAAGCAGACAGTGGTATGTTCTGATGTCAGGAAAATAAAGGAATCTGCATATCTTCCTAATGGTAATCTGAAAAATGGGATTGGTTCTTGAGGAATTTAAATCTTTTTTAGGTATTGCCTACTCAAGCTTTGTTAACAAGACATTTTGTTTACAGACTTTCTTGCCTCTAAGGAACTGATAAGAGGAAATCCTACATGTAAGCTGAAGCTTTTGACAAACTTTATCAGCTGTCTTTTCTGTGTGTGGTCTAAAAGCTAGATTAGGGTCATTGAGTTGGCCTGGGTATTTGTACTCCATAATTTGTTTGATAGTGTTACCCAATTTATCCTTCAAGGTAAAAGAATACAAAAAGATAAAGGGGATTATGCTAATATGTCACTTTTATTAGCTTTATTTAGTGTGGTTATTTGTGTCAGGAGGCTTTCTTTGAGCCATCACTGAACTGGTTCATGACCCATTTATTGAGTTTTCTCCAGTCACTAATTACTGTTGATGGTTGAGCTCCTATGCCTCCAATGTGGAGGACCACAGAGCACAATCTATGGTTAATCCTCACTGTATACTCCTTTTAAAGACCTCTTGTTGCTACATGTTCCTTGTATGATCATGTCTATTTGAACACCCATGTACACTATGTCGATGCTGCTTCAGTTTCAGTTTAGAATTTATTGTTTAATGTGATTCCAGCAAATTCTAAAACTGGAGTTGCAGCCAAATTACAATACTTGTACTTCTAAATGTCGAGGACTGGAACTGAATTATGGAATTCTAGTGCGAAAAGTACAAAGCTGTTCTCATTAGGGATAAGGATCTTTCCACTGCCAAGTTCACAACTAAGAGGAAAGCATAACACCCCCTTAGCTAGAAGTTGTGGGCTCAGAATTTGAAACGGAGGCAGACGGATCACACTCTAGCTATAAACTTTCTCACCAAACAGAAGCCTTCCCAATGTTCTGTTTTTACTTTCAGTATTCAATATTACAATTGCATTAGAAGTCATTCCAACTTCAAACAAGCCATTGCATATAGTTGCATGTAATACTCAGATTTGCTTTCCATACTGACAACACCTACCATGACCTCATCTCCATCTTGGCAGCTGATACCAAAGCAAAGCTTGTCTGTTTTCTTGTGTTCTCTGTTAATGGCCACTGACATGTGGCTTTCTACATCTGAATAGACAGCAGTCTATTCTGGCACAGTGTTCTGTTTTGTTATAGAACTACAAAATGATTATAATATTTTCTTCCATTTTTCTGCTTAGGCAACAACCATGTACATTGTGCTTCTCCTTCTGTCTCATAAACAAATATAGGGTTTTGTTGCACACATCTTTAGTTTCCAACACAGTTTTAATACATTTTTAACATCTTTCTCTCATTTTCTTTCCTTGCTATTCCTCAGTGCTTCCTAGTCACTTGCCCTGTTCTGTCTTCCCTTACTATTTACTATACTGTATGTTGATGCGTGACTGGAAACTGGTCTGTTCACATCTTCCTTCTTTGTCATCACATCTCATTTGTAGCTACATGCCTTGCTTCTTCACTCATTCTTTGTCTCCCATATGTCACAGTGAGACCTCTTATTTTTTCCCTTGCCCCCTTTTTGCATTCCTGGCCTTAGCATATTGTGTTATACTTGTCTCTGTAGGCTTTGTTTAATGCTCTGGTTTCAACAAGTTCATTTGGTTATGCCAGTCTGAGTGTGATATTATCTACAGTTACTATCTAATTATTGTTTTACTTCATACTACATTGCTCTTACATTGCATAATTTGCCTTCCTAATACCCCTTTCCAAGGTCACACCTAAAACCCAGCCTACTTTCGATGTGGCACAGACACATATCACTAATTAAAGAAGTAGTGTACTGACATTATTGTCACAGGGGCATTTAATATATTTGTATATTCCTTTCATTTTCTGGAATACAAATATGGCACCAGAGTATACAAATGAACAAAATAAACAACAACATACACTGGCCACATTGTGGGTGTTATCCTCCTAAATACAATTTTCACACACACACACACACACACACACACACACACACACACACACACACACACACACACACACATGCATACACCTACCCAAAAACACTTTTGCACATGTAAATACATCACAAATACATAAACACACATACGTAGATACACACATACACACATAAGTGTGCATACCAACATACACACACACAGATGCGCACACACACACACACACACACACACACACACACACACACACACACACACACACAATGTGCATGCAAACACATCAAGCACACACACATATGCATACAAATGTCATTATGCAAACATATCACACAAACACACACACACACACACACACACACACACACACACACACACACACACATACATACATGCATGCAAACACATTACATAACACACACACACACACACAAACACACACAAATATATACACAGGTGCATGCAAACACATTTTATACACACACACACACACTCACATAAATATAAACGCATCATACACCTCTCCTATATTCTCTTCCAGGACTGCCACACTGTACAATCATCATTTTAAGGCTTTCTGGCACAGATCCCGCAGTACCACAGATCAGACACTTCTTTGATACTGCTAAGGTTTTCTGACACAGAAACCCAAAGTATGATACATTGACTAGTTTCCTCATATCATATCGCTGCATTTCACCATTACCCTTCAGGGCGTAAATTATAACCATTCAAATAATTTGGATGGTGTCCTTAAAAGAAACACTTCAACAGGAATGACTTCAAATCAGAAATACTCACTGAGGTACACTTATTTAAAATATAGGTTAAGTACCTTAAAATTAGGCACATTTATTCCATGAGCTTAATTAAAAACACAACTCTAAGCCTTGCACCAACTGGTATATTTACTTTTCTACTTATATTAGCATTTTTGATAAACTGTTGCTTCTTACTAACTGTTGCCAAGGATTAACAACATGCCATATGGTTCTCAGACTGCAAAGGAAACAGATGACTCATAAAACCCTTAAAAATAAGCATCTAAGTGATTCTTTTAATAATGCAGGATGTTTGGTCAAGTAACCTGCAGGTATCATTCTGTTCACTTGTTACAACCTGCAAGTACAAATGGTTCCACCTATATTACAGCATTGTAATTACCTCTAGGAATGTACTGGTTACTTACAACACAATAAGACAGTGTAGTGATAAAAAGCAACAGGTATTAACAAAAGAACAATTATTAGAAATATGGTGGGGGTGGTAGACAAGCACAATCTTACATTAACCCATGTAACTAAAGACCTGTATCACCCTATGTACTCTAGAAATAAGAAGGTTAGCCAGATAGAGCACTTTGGTGCTCTGAACTTCAGACCTCAAATGCTGCCAATGAACCCAAGATCTAACCCAAGATCAAGCAGATTAAATTCACCTATGTACCTTTCTCCCAGCAGTTAGATTTATACAGACAAAATTTCATTTAAGAAACAAAACATGCCTTTACTGACATTTTCTTCTGAAATATATACCCATAAAAATGGAATTTAAAATTTTTGCTTGTTTCCAATAAATATATCACACCTGACAGTAGCTTGACTGGATTACACAACACTCATCTGGAATGTGAGTTTCAGGCATGTTTCACTCACTGTTATTGAAATATTTTAAGTCTTACCTAGAAATTTCCTGTGGCAGTTCCTTGTTTATGATGCATTTGATGAAAAACTGAATCATAAAGCTTTTTGATACTGTGATAAGGAATTTAATGCCAAAAAACAATATTTAAAGCATCAAAGTGAACGAAGTAAAGGAAGAGTGATCTGTTATTGCAGCACTAGGTGCAACACCTTTACTGAAAAAATATAAAATAAATTAAAAGTCCTTTTTCATGTATGAAAATTAGTTTTCAAACAAGCCATCTGACACTTGTTTGCAAAGAGGTAGCTATTCACATTTAGAGAATGGGCAATCTGTACATCAGCACCCTGATTGGAGAAGGAATGTTTTTTAGCCGGGTACTGATGTACAAGTAATGCCTGCTGAAAAATGAGTCCGTCTTTTCGCCATAGAGCTCGGCATGCAAAAAACCAAACAGCCACCATTATTTTATGCTCACTTAGCAGCGCTTTTGCTGTTTAGTGAGTGTGAAAAAAAACCAGGAAAAAGTACATGTGTCTGTATGCATGTGTGTGTGTGCTTGTCTGTGTGTGTGTGTGTGTGTGTGTGTGTGTGAGTGAATGCATGTATGAAAGCAGAAGAGACTGTGTGTGTGAGAGATCAAGAGAGAATGAGACCGATCTTGTGTGAGTGAATGCCTGTTCAAAAGCAGAAGAGACTGTGTGTGTGAGAGAGATGAGAGAAAGTGATACCGATCTTGTGTGAGTGAATGCCTGCACAAAAGCAGAAGAGACTGTGTGTGCGAGAGAGATCAAGAGAGAGTAAGAGCAATCGTGTGTGACTGAATGCATGTATGAAAGTAGAGGAGATTGTGTGTGTGACAGAGATCAAGAGAGAATCACAGCGATTTTGTGTGACTGAATGCGTGTATGAATGCAAAGGAGACAGTGTGTGTGAGATTGAGACAGAGAGAAAGAGAGAGAGAGAGAGAGCGGTCTTGTGTGCATAGCTCTCAAATATCCAAATTTTCGCAGAATATCCAGATTTTAGCCTCACATTTTTTGTCTGTTCCTCATAAAATTTGTGGTTTTCTGAAGTTTTGTGGCAAATCAAGGGGGAGTGAATTCACTAAATAATGACAGGTATTTGAGTTTTAGACTTCATATCCTTCAGAAAATGTATTGTAATACAAGATCTTTTATTCTAGCAACTTTCTAAGTTAATAGAGCAATATTTAAAATTTGTCCCTATTTTTGGGGTTTTGTCCCCCCATTATTTTTGGCTTTGTCCAGATTTTTTGTGCTAAGAGGTGGAGAGTTATGCTTGTGTGAGTGAATGTGAGTATGAAACCAGAGGAGACTGTGTGTGTATATGTATGTGTGTGTGAAAGCAGAAGAGACTGTGTATGAGAGAGGGAGAGAGAATAGAATCTCCATAAAATTATTGTGTTTTACTTACTTATTTATTTTTAATTACTATATTTTTTATATATATTTTTGATGTAAAATGCTTCCTCCAACACCATTAACATATATTGCAGAAAGTTTGAAACATTAGGTGGAGGAACTATTTTACACGAAAAAAAATATATATAAAAAAATAATATAGTACTAAAAAATAAGTAAGTAAAACACAACAATTTTACAGAGAGACCATTCTCTAAGCACAATAATGTCCTCCAGGGTGTGTGCTAATGTGTAATTAATGCCCTTCCAGGGTTGTAGAGGCCCTGCGCATGCAGCATCTGGCCTCATGACACCCTTGGATGGGCGTTAATTACACATTAACACACACCCTGTAAGACATTATTGCTTACTTATTGCTTACTTTTTTGTCTAACATAGTAGTCTCACCTACTGTTTTCTCCTGTAACTCTTCATACCATAACTAATCATTTCCTAAGTGGGTATATTTTGCATATCATGATCATGTTTCCCTTTTGTTTCACAGTATGAATTTATAAATAATATGAAGCTTCCTTCTTATACTATTTGTTTGAGGACTATGGATTCTAGCATTACCAGTTACTTTGCCATTATACTCACCAGTGATGTCATACTGTATAAAATATAATGCTCTGTGAGTTTACGGCAGGTATTCTGTATGACAGCTGCCAAAATTCCTCATTACAACTACTGGACTTAAGTTTCGCTGGCGTAAATAGGAAAAATTGTAAAGGAAATACACTGAGCACCATGTTTTACTTTCAAGTTTACACAAAGTAAAATTAGCAGAGATGTGGACCAGAAGCAATGTTGTAGTATAAGATTACTGTCGGTGAAACATGCTTTGTTACTTTGTCTGAAAGTTGATATAGGAAAAGTTACATTCAGCAGATAGATATTCCACAATAAAGATGTATAGAACCAAAAATGTTGTTTAATTTCAAATTCATCATAAAGCAGAACATACAGTGGGCCCATCAAATGCCCTTTAGAAATAGTAACTAAGATATACCATTGGATAAAGTAGTCACTCTTATAAAACATATATAGTGCAAATTAACAAGATTCTACAACAATTAAGTATATCTACTATAAAAATAAAGAAAAAAAATGCCAGATGAAAGTTAAAGTTTCAGTTACAGAGTTGTAGGTTTTATATAAAACTATAACTCAGAATGCCTATTTCATTAAAAAAATGCACCAGTTAGCAATGTTGATATTCCATCTTAATTATTGAACTATATGCAGGTGTATGCAATAAAAAAACAGGGGTAAGGGTGAGCTGAGATTACAATTGTATGATTTGGGCTTAATAAGGACAACATAAGGAAAGGAGGAAAGTGACAGGGAAATACAATAGGAAAGAGTGGAATGGCACTTCAAAAGTAAGGCACGGACGACACAGGAAGTGTTGGCAAAACAGGCCGCACTAAGAAACAGGGAAATACAATAGGAAAGAGTGGAATGGCACTTCAAAAGTAAGGCACGGACGACACAGGAAGTGTTGGTAAACCAGGCCACACACTAAGAAACAGGGAAATACAATAGGAAAGAGTGGAATGGCACTTCAAAAGTAAGGCACGGACGACACAGGAAGTGTTGGCAAAACAGGCCGCACTAAGAAACAGGGAAATACAATAGGAAAGAGTGGAATGGCACTTCAAAAGTAAGGCATGGACGACACAGGAAGTGTTCGTAAACCAGGCCACACACTAAGAAACAGGGAAATACAATAAGAAAGAGTGGAATGGCACTTCAAAAGTAAGGCATGGATGACACAGGAAGTGTTGGCAAAACAGGCCACACTACAGGGAAATACAATAGGAAAGAGTGGAATGGCACTTCAAAAGTAAGGCACGGACGACACAGGAAGTGTTGGTAAACCAGGCCACACTAAGAAACAGGGAAATACAATAGGAAAGAGTGGAATGGCACTTCAAAAGTAAGGCACGGACGACACAGGAAGTGTTGGCAAAACAGGCCATACTAAGAAACAAGGAAATACAATAGGAAAGAGTGGAATGGCACTTCAAAAGTAAGGCACGGACGACACAGGAAGTGTTGGCAAAACAGGCCATACTAAGAAACAAGGAAATACAATAGGAAAGAGTGGACTGGCACTTCAAATGTAAGGCACGGACGACACAGGAAGTGTTGGCAAAACAGGCCACACTAAGAAACAGGGAAATACAATAAGAAAGAGTGGAATGGCACTTCAAAAGTAAGGCACGGACGACACAGGAAGTGTTGGCAAAACAGGCCACACTAAGAAACAGGGATATACAATAGGAAAGAGTGGAATGGCACTTCAAAAGTAAGGCACGGACGACACAGGAAGTGTTGGTAAACCAGGCCACACACTAAGAAACAGGGATATACAATAGGAAAGAGTGGAATGGCACTTCAAAAGTAAGGCACGGATGACACAGGAAGTGTTGGCAAAACAGGCCACACTAAGAAACAGGGAAATACAATAGGAAAGAGTGGAACGACACTTCAAAAGTAAGGCATGGATGACACAGGAAGTGTTGGTAAAACAGGTCACACTAAGAAACAGAAACATGGCATTTAGGAATCAGTAAAAGTAAACAAGTGCACGTGGAAGTGGGTACAAGGACAACGTAAGAAAGAGAAGACACTGGCAGGCAATAAGGATGAGAAATAGGATGAATGATAAAGGGCTCAGATGGCTGAATGTCCGTGTGCGCATCATGATGTCAGTCATGAACAGAAATGTCATTGATTTTGTTTCAAAACTCTTTATTTCATTTAACATTTAAGAAGAAATGATAGAAAAAGACAAAAATAGGTGAGCAACAACACTACAAACAAAAGTCAAGAATTAAGAACTATTTATATAAGCTATTTATAAAATGTGCACTGTGTCCTGGAACATAAATTTCATTAATGGGTAATTTTCAATGAATTAGGGGAAACAAAAAAAGAATGATTAGTAGAGAAAACTGCAAAGAGACAAAAACATATACCTAGTACAGTTCTGGCAATGAACAAAGGAAATAGGCAATATAAAGAATGATTTTAAATAGGCTGCCTAACGTAACTGTGAGACCCATACCAGCAAGTCCTGCATCTATGTGAAATAAAGTTCATCTGCCTAAATTTGCAATGGATTTTACAGCTCAGTGTAAAGACATTAAATACATGTTTACAGTGCTAGGGAGTTGGGCAGGGAACATGGAGGGCTTCACTCCCTGTACTGCTGCTACTCTTATAAGCTAACCCTGAAATCACTGTACTCTATGGTACGAGGTAAACAGTCTGACGTATACCGACCTCAGACTTAGTATGTATATTAAAAGGATTCATGTTTCCAGTCTTGCTGTTCTTTGGATTGCAAATGTAGCTCTTGGCATTTCAGTAGAAACCTTTTATAAATAGCATCTAGTGAATTAAAAGGAAAATAGGATTGCAGGACTATTAGTTATATTCATCATGTTACGCCTTGGTTACAAAGCCATTTGAAAGTAAATATTTTCAAAGAGCCTCTCTGAAGTCATTTTTAATGAACAATTTTTTTAACTAATACTTGCACCTCATTGTAGATGTTACCTGTAGTTATAGAAAAGAAAGATTTGTCATAATTATTATATCAGACTGATACCTGAGGAATGTTATAACTGGAGGACCTGAAGATATTAGCAGGATTGTATCATTTTATTAAGGGAGACTTAAACCTCGACACGGCTATTAATAGGACGCGCTGGAGGGATAGATTCATCACCCAAAGACTCCCTATGCTGTGGAATAAAATCCCGGTATATGTGAGGCAGAGCACCTCGCTGGCCTTGTTCAAGAGAAATCTTGACCAATGGATGGGAGATCGCAGATATACCCCAGGGATTACCTCAGTGTCACTGCTCAACAGAGGCACAGCAAAATAATGGGTATAGTTCCCCATACTAAAGGGGTGGCGTAAGCCACAAAACTATGGGCTAGGCTTGTAAATGCCCTCGGGCAGATAGCCTAGTATGAACCTATGAACCTATGAACCTATCAGTCAGCATTTTGCATGGCACAGGAATTTGTGAATGGGTTTGTCAAAGAGAATATTAACATGTGGTCTACATTCCAAACAGTCTAGTTTGTGGTGGGTAGCACAGCTTAAGTAAAAATAGGGTGCACAGATTCAAACCTATTAATTCCATTTTAGGTTTGTACAGTTTTTAGTGTACATGGAGAAATTAAGTTAATAAGAATATTTGCAGCATAAAGAAGACCAGCCACTAGGTACATCCATCCTTGTGCCTGTATCCATAGCACATAGAGATGTTTTTTTTTTTAAATCTGATCCAGTCGTTTGGGGTATGATTTCCAGTGATCAGGTGCCATGTGGAATTAACAAATTCAACATTACTGCAGTCCAAGGCAGAAACGTTGAGAAGACGGTCATTATGAGGAACAAGGTCTGAAAGTAAAACAAGGACATTTTTCATCTTGCTGACATTTTGGTAGAGACTAGAATCACATAGCTACTCTGTAACTTTCTGGCTTCATCTGCAAAGAAAAAAGGGTAGAAGAGATTGAAGCTGAATCATCTGCATATTGCACCAAACAAACAATGCCACATGGTTCTGGCATGCAATTGATGTAAGCATTGAAGAAAAGAAAGCCAAGGACTGAGCCCCGAGGAGTACCTAAGGATATGGTAATAGAGGGAAGACAGTATTTTACAGCCTGGAGGAGTATATAAAGATATGGTAATAGAGTGGAGACAACATTTTACAGTCTGACTGATTGAGTCCTGGCTTCCAAATAGAAAGAAAACCTATCTGCTGGTGTTAAATGATTCATCTTTGTTATGAGGCCCAAGCAGGAGGAGGGAATAGCTGCTGCTGCTGGCCAAATGCTTTTGGTCCCACAACTTTACCTCTGTTAAGCCTATTGTGTAAATAACCAGTGATATTAAACAAAAGTTATTCTGTTCCATGGCCAGGGTGAATCCATGCTGTATGTTAGGTTATTATCATGCAGCTGCTTTAAGAGTTAGGAAGGGATAAAGCAAATACATGAATGAGTGCAATTAGAAGGAAGGTGCTGATGTCCTCACTCACTGTCCCTGCATAGAGTATTACAGTCATTTCTCTCTAAGGTAGCTTCCCAGTTATTTTTTATTTTTGCTGGTATAGTTTATATTTGGATATTAGAAGCGGATGTTTTTGTTTTTGCTTGCTCCCAGTGTCAGTAAACCTGATTCAGAGTCCCTCTTAAGTGATAGCGCTGAGGCAGAAATACTCTTTTCTTCTTTAAATGCTGAATGATATTTATGGCAAACTGGGGAAACTGCTACATTGTTGCAATATTGTCTGGTAATAGTATATTCAACCTAGTTACACTGACTTCTGCTACTGAATACTCTGTTTCTGTAGGTTAAACATACATTGTAAAGTGCTGAATGATATGTATGGCAAACTGGTGAAACTGCTACATTGTTGCAATATTGTCTGGTAATAGTATATTCCACCTAGTTACACTGACTGCTGCTACTAAATACTCTGTTTCTGTAGGTTAAACATACATTGTAAAGTGCTGAATGATATGTATGGCAAACTGGTGAAACTGCTACATTGTTGCAATATTGTCTGGGAATAGTATATTCCACCTAGTTACACTGACTGCTGCTACTGAATACTCTGTTTCTGTAGGTTAAACATACATTGTAAAGTGCTGAATGATATTTATGGTAAACCTGTGAAACTGCTACATTGTTGCAGTATTGTCTGGTAATAGTATATTCCACCTAGTAACACTGACTGCTGCTACTGAATACTCTGTTTCTGTAGGTTAAACATACATTGTAAAGTGCTGAATGATATTTATGGTAAACCTGTGAAACTGCTACATTGCTGCCTTATTGTCTAGTAATAGTATATTCCAACTAGTTACACTGACTGCTGCTACTGTATATTCTGTTTCTGTAAGTTAAACTTACATTGTAAGGTGCAGAATTATATTTATGGTAAACTGGTGAAACTGCTACATAGTTGCAATATTGTCTGGTAATAGGATGTTCTAACTAGTTATACTGACTGCTGCTGAATAAGACTGGTATATACGGGGTGGTGGTGCTGTGGTAACGTTGTCCCCTCACAGTTAGATGTTGCCCATTCGATTCTCAGTTAGAGCGTCTGCTGTGTGGTGACATGCGTGAACGGGCGTTCCTTCATTGAAGGTGGTGTGTTAGGCCCGGCAAGCCAGCATGTAAAACTCTACCGCCAATCATTAGCAGACCATTGTTCCGCTGTGGTGACCCCTAACCGGGAAAAGCCGAAAGACACAAACAGAGTCTGAATGTATTTTCTTTGATGACTTCTAATAGGCTATGTTCACTTGCTCTGCTTTCTGTACAATATTTATGATGGTTGTGCTTATTTTGATGCCCTTATGTTATTGCTTTTAGTCTTACATTCTTTCCTTTTCTCTTCTTTGCAACTTTAAGAGCCACTGAGGACCTGATCTCTTTGCCCCCCCCCCCACTTGTGTGAGCAAGGAATCCACTCACTCCTAATAAAAGCAAAGAAAACTCTAACCAGCAGTCATCCAAAAATAGACTGCAGCCCCAGGTTTAACTCCAGGAACCTTGTTGTTGCCACTTGTGTAGTGTAGGTGCCAGCTTTTGTGACTACTGGTCTGCCTTATTAAAATCTGTTACAGTCAGCTACAGTGCATACCCCAGGGGCAACAGCTGCAAACCTTCTTCCTCTTAGCCCACCCCCACCCCTTTCATCTGTCTCACTGTTGATAATTTGTTGCATGTTAAGGTATTTAGCCCCTCTTAACAGTCATAGCCTTCAGTCCCACCTCCTCAATACTTGTTCTTCACTAAACACCAAACAGAGGTGCAAAGTCTCCAGCTGTTTTTATCTTTAGCTACATTGTGTGCAGCAAACAATGAGCAAAGGGGAATACAAATATAAAAGAGAATAAAATCTGCCATTGCAGACTAGTAAGCAGCATACAACGTCTACCTGTGGTGTACTCCTACACATAGTTTTTCTTGGAGAAACCTTCCAGTCCTATAACAAGGGTGCCTGTATGTTTACCTTATTTCCTTGGCTGTCCTTTGATAATTAGCTAGGTTAGCAGAGTCCCCTGCTACCTTAAATTCCAATTGATGGTTTCCCTCCCTTCCCCCACCCCCAAGTGATTGCTGAGGTACAACACACCAAAGGTTTTAAAATCCTGGATGCCATATTTACTCTAATTACAGCTGAAAGCCCTCCAGGTTTAGCATCTCTAGTAAGTGTCCCTGGACTAGCTGATAGGTTTTTTTTAGCTACATTCTATCTGGAAAGTGTAGCCCCGCTCTGTTCACTCCACTCACTTTGCATCTTCTCTCACCCCCATTCCCACCCACCCCCCATATCATTACCTTTATACCTATCCATGCAACCACACCCCCTCACTTCCTCCCAAATCCCCCTCTAATTTCTGTTCTCATACTACCTCCCTCTTTTGCTCCTCCCCACACTTACCTACTATCCACTATCAAAGACTACTATACCTTACTCCCACCTTTTCCTCTCATCCTCTGTTCTACATCCCATAAAGTGACATGTCTCTTGCAACTCAAACTATCCTCTTACCTTCTCTACTCCTTATACTCTATCACCTCACTTCCTATCACTCACAGTTACCTACTCCCTATTTCCATCCCTCAAACACCACTCTTAACTCAAGTACTACACCACAACCCTATCTACTAATTTGTCCCTCCATCATTACCCCCACCACTCCCATTCCTGAAATAAAAATATCTCCCCCCCTTTAAAAAATAAAAACAAAGTTTACCTACTCAAATTAAAACCACATTACAAACCTCTATTTCTATCGGGTGACATTCATCCTAATCCAGGCTCTACAGTCACTACCCTGAGCAATACCCCCCCCCCCATATCTAAACCTGCCAACCCCTCCAACCTACAAAAACGAGTACAATTCTGCTCTATCAATGTGAGGAGCCTTGGAAATAAAGTTCAAGAACTCCATGCTTGGATAGCTAACTATACTCCTGACATAGTTACCCTAACTGAAACATGGTTAAAACCACACCATTTGGACAGTGAAATCATCCCTCCTGGCTGTAATATCCTTAGATTAGATCAACCTAAAAGAAAATCAGGAGGAGTCTCCATACTCTACTCCAATTGTCTCTCCCAAATCAGTCCTACACTAGACTTATCCTCCTTCTCACCAGCTGAACTCCAACTGACCAACTTCAAACGTAACAGTTTCAACACCATAACTGTCGCAGCAATCTATATTCCCCCTGGTGATAATATTAACATACTTGAGAACATCCTATCTCACCTCTCACATACCATCCACAATGAAATAATTATACTGGGAGATGTAAATATTGATTGGCTTACAATACAAGCTTCCAATACTACTTCCTGTATAAACCTACATGGTTTTGAGCAGCTAATCACAACCCCAACCTACATTAATAAATCTCAACTACCTAGCTCTCTTCTTGACTGGATATTGGTCTCCCACCCTCAAAACTATCATAACTCCCAAACCCTTCCAAATACCCTCAGCGACCACTGCCCTATAACAGTTACCAGACATACTCCCCACCTTACTAAACCTAACAAATGTATCACCAACCCCTCACTTTCTCATTTCTGTCCTAACTCCTTTATTTACCGACTCTCCAAAATTAACTGGTCTTACCTCATTACTCTTCCTTTAGATGAAGCTGTCCACTCCTTCAGCACTACATTCCTAAACATTCTTAACTCCTTTGCTCCTCTTCACACAATTAGAATCAAATCTAATACTGCTTCCTGGCTCACTAAATCTACCAGAACCCTCATGAAAGACTGGGATAGGATTTGGAAAATGTGCACTAAAACTAGGACCCTTTCTCTTCTTCAGAAATATAAAGAACTCAGAAATAAAATTTAAAAATTTATCCATTATGACAAAATAAACTTCTATGCCAATCCTCCCTTTCCTCTTAAATCAGACCCACAGAAATTCTGGAGCTCTATTAAACAGACTCTTCATCCAGGAAACCCTTCCTCTCCTAACCCATGTCACAATGCAACACCTGAAGACATAGCCAACAAGTTTAACAATCATTTTATAAACTCAATAACCTCCAGAATAAATTCCCCCCCCCCCCAGAAACAACACTAGCACCCCCACAAACTCTATACTTCTTCCAAACCCTCCTAACTCCTTCTCTCTAAAAGCAGTATCAACTAACTATGTAAAGTCATTACTCTCTAAACTTAAACCTTGCTCCCCATCTGTTGACAAGCTACCCTCTAAAATCCTGCAGATTGCCTCTGAACCTCTTGCCTATCCTGTATCCGTCTTAATCAACCGATCCATTTCTAAATCCTATGTCCCCATTGTATGGAAGAATTTCTTTACTCTACCCATTCACAAAGGGGGCAACTCCTCAGACATATCCAACTTCAGACTGATTGCCATACCCTCTCCACTCTCAAAAATCCTAGAGAAATGCATACACAAGCAGGTAATGCATTACCTTCACCAGGAAAACCTTCTCACACCCACACAGCATGGTTTCCATCCCAACCATAGTACAACTACTGCACTCATATCATTTATCCATATAGTCTCCCTAGCTCGTGATAACAATAAACTTGTCTCATGCCTATTCCTTGACCTTTCTAAAGCATTTGACACTGTCTCTCACCTACTCCTTCTAGATAAACTCACTAACTTACATTTTTCTCCCCCTACTATCTCCTGGTTCTCCAGCTATCTCTCTTCCCACCAGTAATCAGTTAAATGGCTCTCTGCACTATCCTCCCCTATCACTGTACAAATGGGAGTCCCCCAAGGGTCCATACTTGGACCACTACTCTTTAATATTTTCCCCAACTTGCTCTACTCCTCTTGTCCCCAGTCATCTTTTGTGCAATATGCTGATGACTCAACCATTATAACTATTGCTGACAACCCAACTGACCTCCACTCAACTACCCAGGCATCCTTCCACACCATTGAGACTTGGCTTAGTGATAAACTAATACTTAATCCAAAAATAACTAAGCTCCTACTCTTCCTCCCTAAAAACATCACCACACACAAAAGTACATTTACCATCTTATCCTGCAACAACACTATCATCTCAGCTGAATCTAGTACTAAATTGCTAGGTGTTACAATAGATGATCAGTTTAAGTTTGATCTCCATATTACTAACTCGGTAAAAAGAACTCATCAGAAACTTGGGCACCTTTTCCGTAGCAAGAAATACTTACCTAACACTGCCTGAAAAACTCTCTCCCAGACTTTATTACTCCCAACACTCCTGTACAACTGCCACATATTCACAAACCTAAATTCTACACTTATTTCCAAGCTTGAAACTACCTATAATAAGATTGCCAGATTTGCAGCTAACCAAACCTACAAGTCACACCACTGCTTAGCACTACAGCAACTAGACTGGCTAGAATTCCTTCAGCTGCTCCAACTATACCAACTACAAAACATCCATGCTATCCTCTATCTACCCTCCTTCTGCCCTAGCTTCTCCACTATCATATCCAAATATTCCCCTGCTAGGACTCTACGCAGCTCAAATCAAGAATTATTAGACATCTACAAACCCAAAACCAAAATAGGCTGCCTTTTCTATAACTATAACCCAGCTACATCTTGGAACCAACTCCCCTTGGAAATAAAATCCCTCCAGCAAAAGTTTCAAATTAGCCACAAGGAAATACCTAAAAACAAAGTGGTCTTGACACTGTAGCCAACCACCCTTAAACCACCATCCTTTCACCACCTCACTCTTAATGTATCGCTAACACTATTCCCCTGCCTCTTCTACCTCTTCCCTTCCTCTGTCTCCAACCACTCTTAATTCTTACAGTCTCAAAACAACCTACCTGCCTAGTGTGTCTCCTATACTCTGCATCCCCTACATCTCCTACTAGCCATTCTTACTTTCCTTTCTTGTTTCCAAACTTCTATACAACTAAATCCTACCCACTTTAAATAAATATCTGCCTAACTATTAACTCATTTTCCTCTGGGCAGCTTAAATAATATTGTAACTAGTCACATTTTGTTCTGCTAATTGTTTAAAACCTTGTTTGTAACAACTCACATACTTGTCTGCCAGTTGTTAATACTCTGTATAATTGAATTGTCTGAGGAGGTTTTCTCTCTCCAGGTCTCTGCTTGTAAGATCCTACAGCTGATTGTTACTACTATGTTACTAAAATTTAATAAATTGTTTTCTAGTCCTGAGGAGCTTTTCTCCCCGGGTCTCTGCTGAAAATGAGTCAAAAGCTCAACCAGATTAACCCAGTTAACAAATGTAAAATAAATAAAATAAAATAAATAAATGTGTGTAGAAGATCCTTCCTTGCATACAGAAGCAATTAGTGCTTGTATCTTTAAATGTGGTATGTAACTTCCTGTGGTAAATCAATTTGTCAAAATAGTTATAGGGGAAGCAACAGAATACACAGCACTTTTAAGATATGTGGTCTAGAGCTACAGAGATGGAGTCCACTTTTAGTGGAGAAAGTAGCTTCTATAGAACAATACTGACTATTGCCTTAAATACAGATATTTATTTGCATCATGAATATTCAGGTTATATATAGATAAGGAAAATAAATCTACAAATTCAATGTAATACTGTCAAATGCACATTATACTGAAGATTAAACAGAAGAAGGCTGGATCTTGTGTTTGGTCCGAATGATTTGTTGGAATTAAGAAATTACCATATTATTAACTATAATCGTTTACAATTTGCACACAGTAGCATCTTTAACATATACTTTATTCTTTTAGATGGGCTGAAGTGTCTTCTTTACTTTTGTCTGAGGCCCCTTGAACATGAAAAGCAGTGCTTGATATCAAGTTTTTTTTATATGCACTTCACAAGTCATTCTTATCAGTAATTATTATAGTAGAAAGTCGATTATCTGAAATGTCAATTATCAGAACCAGTCATCCAAAGTTTTCGGGTAGGAAAAATCATAAAGTCTGAATATGTAAACATTATACATATTCGACTAAGCATGTTTTTTTGAGCTTGTAGCCAGCTCATATGTGAAAAGTATTTTTTTATTGTCCACTGGAATCACTGAATGGTTGAAAAGTGTATCCCTGCGTGCAGAAAAAATAAGATTTTAGAAGTGTTTTTTATGTCCAGTTCAATTATATGTTTGATTATTCAAACCACCCTAGGCCCCAATTAGTTAAGATAATCGACTCTCTACTGTATTATTAAGTTCTGAGATCTAGGGAAGATTTTTATATATTATTCTATGATTGTAACAAAGCACTGCAGCCATTTGACTTGAGAAAAACAGAAAAACTGAATAGTTATTTAAACAAGTATTGGCCTATGTAGACCATTTTGGTTATCATAAACTTTCATTAAGTTACAAAGATCCAGTTTCTGTTTGTAAAAGTATTATCATTCTCATTGTTTGTCTTAAATTTAATATCATACTAATGGGTAGACATTTCAAGACCTCAGTGCACTGGCCAGCCTTATAAACTGGGATAATATTTTCCTGTTTCTAACATCCCACTATAATGGATAATCATAGTGCAGTTGTAAAAGGAGAAAAGCAAAGTAGCAGGCAGCAGGTGATAAAGAGTCCATGACTCAGAGCCTCATGTAGTATACAAAGGATGACAGACAAAATGGTAGACAGATTCAGAAATATATAAAATTAGTGCAATGCATCACAGTGTATTCCTTAATTCAAACAAGGAGATTTGTGACAAGGTGATAAGAACAATGCTGAATTAGTAGCAACAGATCATCAGCATGTGTTAGTAGCCACCACTGACCCTGTGCTTACAGTTTTGTATGTTGCACCCATCAACACCAATGGACAAGGTACAGGACCTAGTCAAACTGAGTCAGCCACAAGCGAAATTGAGGTTGATGCATTATGTGCCCATTCTAAGGATACTAATGACTATTTAGCTTTAAAGATCTCAGCTACAGTGATCTTTCGGGGATCTAATGTGGACACATTAAGGATGTCGCAGACATCAGCATCACATATCGTAAACAGCTTCTCAATGTTATGATACAATATATAGAGAAGCATGCATGGCTCCTCAGTACTGTGTCATAATGCAGGCATGTTAAATCATAGCCACTTTCCCTGAGAGCCTGGGAACCACAAATTTCACACATATTTTCATCAAGGCCACATTTGCCCTAGAAAGCCTGAGATTTATCAACAAAAATAGTTTCCACTCCTTGAATTGATAAACGGTGTGTAATGTACCACCTGAGTAATACCCATGATTCTCATATTTTGCAAGGAATGTATTCAAAATCTGGACAGATCAAAATACTGCACGCCAAAGCATCAACTAATAAATGTCAAAACACAAATATCTGAAAATGCCAAAACCATGTTCTATGCAGGGGCAAGCTCCCACCACACCCTATACTACTTATATATACCATCTCCAAGATACCACTACAGTGGGGAAAGGGCAAAAATCCAGTCTCCACTGTGCCACAGTCTCTTACAACACACTACTGGCATTTTTACTACTAAAAAAAAAGCTGGTAGCAAATGGAGTCAACCTTTTGTTTTTTGACCTTTTGTGGTTGAAGTTTCAGTGTTCAGTCCAATGGGATTTTGAATTTATTCCATTTGGCAGGAATATACTAAAGGTTAATGCAACCAGACTTCCAACAGGGTCACCTGGTTGGAAGAGGCACACACACACACACACACACACACACACACACACACACACACACACACACACACACACACACACACACACACACACAAATAACACACCACATGTAAAAATGCAGAATATAGTAGAGTGTGTGTGTTCAGCCCACTGAAAGTATTATTCCACTGTACAGACATATTAACAGGGCATTGTAACATAGTTTAGAAATCTGCTGCAAGTCTTTTTTTCTGTTTGTCATTTTGCACATCATGATATTGCAAAAAACAAATGGCTCATAATGTGAACATCTTGGCAGCCAGGGCCTTTCATATCAGTCATAACAGCACCAGAAAGACACAGTAGATAGTCTGGTGAGGAATATGCAGCAGCAGTGCCATGGCTGAGGCAGAGACATGCACAATGCACTACAGCACTGGTACAGAGGTGACATCTAGTCCACAGCTATGGGCCATAATACAGGTAACACAGAATAAAATTATGCATATCATATCACACCCAGGCCTTTCTGGGCAGTGTGTGAACTGGGTATGCAGTGCATCAGGTATCACCATATCTACACAGGTAGAGAGGGGGCAGGGCACTGTCAATATCACTTGCACAAGTGGGACAGCACAGTGATAGGTAAGTTCAACATTATGATATGGGGCAGTGTAATGTGAGGTAAACATGGCAGCTACATATTCTGGGAGGATGTGGGATGTCAGGGATTCCCAGTAGTAGGGTTAAGTTGCCACTATGTGACGGGTCCCTATTAGATAAACGAATGCTTAAAATGTCAAGTACGACATGCTCAACAGTGTTTAAGCGAATGGTCATCTAAGAGTGTGTGTGCCTCTTCCAACCAGGTGACCCTGTTGGAAGTCTGGTTGAATTAACCTTTAGTATATTCCTGCCAAATTTAAATAAATTCAAAATCCCATTGGACTGAAGTACTGCACACTGAAACTTCAACCACAAAAGGTCAAAATGTCAAAACAATGAGTTTCGAAAAGTTATAGTTGATCAGCCATCACGAAGCCAACAGCAGTCATCAGAATTTTCACCCTGTCTAGCCGTTCTTACAGTCCTCCACTGTGGTGCGGTCTTGACGTTCATCCTGTGTAATATTATCACAGTCCTCCACTGTGGTGCAATCCTGGAGTTTGTTTATTTAAGTATTGGGGGTGTGGGGGGCAAAGCCCCCCACTTTATTTTATCTGTAGATTTGTTTTGTTTTTTGGGGGGAGGTTGTAATGGTGTACAGTACATTTATTTATTTTATTTTTTATTTAACATTTGTTTACTGGGAAAGTCCGACTTGGAACAAAGCCAATTTTCAGCAGAGGCCCAGGGAGAAACGTTCCAGATGCATGTCTTTGTGATGTGGGATGAAACCGGAGCACCCGGAGGAAACCCACATGAAATAGGGAGGACATGCAGACTCTGCACAGAAGGAACCCCAGACGAGAATCCAACTATATAACCTCTTGCTGTGAGGAGGCAACACTACTGCTGCACCACTGTGCCATCCAGTACATTTTATCTGTCAGCCGTTGGCTTTGTGACGGCTGGGTAACTATAACTTTTCAAAACTCCTTGTTTCGACATTCTGGGATTTCACTTAGATGAACTTTCACTTAAAAGCTGTTGAGCATGTTGGACGCGACATTTTAAGCATTCATTCATCTAATATAGACCCTGTGTGACTATTGCATTGGCTTGTCATTTTGGGGGCTTGTTGGGATCTGTGTCAGGCAAGGTGTGGACGTTAACATACTATAGCCATGCCTCAACACAGCACCATAGAACACCATACCACTTGTAGAATTTCATTCCCAAGGTTTCTAGTGTAGCCAGTTTGCATCACCCACACATAGTCACAAGTCAACAGTACAGTATCATGTTAGTGATATGAGCTTTTCCCAGTTATAGATACAGGAGTACATCTGCCACACTGTCAGTGACATCCACACCATGGATTATTGTTCTTGCTAAGATAATTTACAAGGCAGGACTCCTTCATTAACTTCACTAAGCTCTAAGCATACATTAACTTTAACAAAATTCCTCTTTCTCACATTTGTAGGATTCTAAGCAGTGTTGCATTAAATGGCTTTAGCACTTCATAGCACATTAACAACAGCATCTTAATATAGCAGATGTGTTGGCAAAGCCTGTTGCCGTCGATCTCATTGAATTGTTGCTCATGCCAAGTGTGCTGTCCAGACATGTAGGTGTTAGTCATGCGGATCATATATACCACGAAAGCATATGAACAGCATGCACAAGTATATGCCATGTGTGTATCCATAGCACCAGGTGCAGCACTACAGCTTTGCATTAGTTCTACAATGCAGCATTATATTGCATTACCTGATTTGCAAATGTGCATCTATACATTCAAGGCTATCATTTTGCCCCTGGAGTGTACTTTAATAAGTGACTATGGCTACTTCAGACACTGTAGAATGCAGGGAAATACCTTGGTGAGCCGGGGTAGCAGGGTTTTCCTGTTCTTCTTGCACAATAAGGGTGGCCTAATGGTTAAGGTGTTTGCCTTACAAACACAGGGTTAGGCTCATAAGGGATAATTGGCTGGGCTTAAAATGGCTCGCAAGGGCAGTTAGCCTAGTACTAATCTATGAACCTATGAATAACTTTGAGGATGACCTTCTAGGTGAGCATACCTCCCAACATCTTAACATGAGAAATCTGTATAAAGCCTAAAAAAATAGTGGAACAGAGGCTCAAAAATAGGGACAGATTTTGACTATTGTTCTTACAAAGCAACGAAAGTTGCTAGAATAACAGGATTTGTTTTACCATGTATTTTCTGAAGGATGTGAAGTCTGAAACTCAAATGTATGTCATTATTTAGTGACTAGTCCTCACTGATTTGCCAGAAAACCTAACATTTTATGAGGACCAAAATTATGAGGTAAACATCTCGACATTCTGCAAAATCTGGACAGTTGACAAATATGTGGTGAGTCTGACAGTCCACTATGAAAGATAAACACATGACATGAGTTTTCCTGGCTGGTAAGTGATGGCACTGACATCAGCCATTCTAGTGAGCAGTGCCTGCATCAGTACAGGGATCTAAAATGGCACTGTCCTGACCTGCTTCATCACTGGGAGGCAGAGGTTCATGCACACATACACTGTCATAGCATATGCTGTAGAAAATGGAAACACAGATGGTCAGAAATAAAACAAATTAAAAAAGGATAATGACTGAGAGAGAGAGAAAACACAAACATTACTATCATATGTGGCATATGATCTATCAGAAAAATATGCAGATGTACATTAAAGAAACATAACATGTGCAAGTGTGAAGCATCACAAACATCTGACAACCAGCAATGTAACCTGGCCCTATAATACAATGTGCGTGAAGGCAGATGTGTCACTGCATCCACTATCTAGATTATATGTGCACGGATTCAGTGTGGACAATGTTGTCTTATGAGCAAAAAGTTGTGGCATCTGTGTGGCCAAATTTATCTGTGGATCCCTTACAAGGGCCCCATGTAGAAATAATACCCAGCAGCATGTACAAGATGGCAATATATTAGTACAGGTCAGTGAAAGCATTACTACAAGAACATCTGTCAAAGTGAAGCATGTGATGTTTGTTTTGTCCATTGGTTCAAATCCAACAATAAATGTCAGGTCATAACATAGCAACACTGAAAAACTGCACCAACCCCCCCCCCCCCATATAACACATACTAAAAATGCTACCAGCAAGAACTGCCCATCTAAGAAAAATACACAGAACTGTTCTCCCTCATACAACAATCATTGAGACAAAAAAAAATGTATACCCTGGGTAATAGCGTGCACAGCTGTTGCTGCATGCAAATGCGCTTTTCAGTTATCAGTTTAGATGGGCAGAAAGGGCCACGTCACAATGAGAAAATGCCAGTGTAAAGTATGCCCATGTCATGTGTTCTACTTGTGCATGTGTGAAGAACAGTATCTAAAAGTGCAATTCTTTGTTTTGCTGTCCTAAATGATATTTCCTCATAAAGCTGCTACACCTATAAAATTGTTATAAATGCCAATACACAGTTCATTTCATATTTGCCTAACTGAATATCTCAGGAAGATAAGCACAATTATTTCTATTTGTTAAATGTAACAGGCAATAATGTAAATACTAACACATCTACACGTGCAAACTCTGGTAGTGTGCACATGTAAGTGCAAGCTGTATAATGAATACCAGCTAACGTGAAAGGAACATCATGCATATCTCTTCATCTGGAGAGCTGCTCCATTCTCCTCTGGTAGTGGAGGGTGTTCTCTAAATTAGACCCTTGAGCTGCAAAAGAATGAGGAAAAAAAGTCATAAAGATATCCTAAATGACATGTCCAATACTAGCATATATAAATAACAAGATAAATTAATGACAGTCCGGTATTAGAAGCACCCATAACACCTATATGGTGTGGAATGTCACACCTCTAGCATCATACACACATTTTGATTTCTAGAACATTTTCTGAAAAACAAACTTAAAAAACATAAGATAAACAAATGTAACTATTTTGTGAACATTTAAAAGCTATTAAAACAGTACAAATAGCAATTCTATCACCAAGAAGCATTCTTTACATTGATAACCATCATTACGTCCATAGTCTTTTCCATAAATAGTGTAATATATTATAATGCACACAACCCCCAAATTATATTTTTGTAAACTTCCACAAACAAAATTTCATATCTTGAAAACTATATAATCTAGACATATTGATAGAGCATTTTTTTAACCAGACTTAAGCTTTTAACAACAAGAAAACCCACCATAATTGCATGCTTATTGAGATATCTACATAAATATGAAAACATATGTTTAATTATATAATTAGAAATACAAATAATACTGGATATCTCTCAAGATGTGCAACTTACAGTACAAATATTAAAGACAGTTTTCTTCAGCATCTAAGGTTTTATCTTATGTCATGCAACAGTTTGTAATTCACTTGATTTTTGAAGTACCAACTACGTTTGAAATATTGCTTATTTTCATAATTACTAGGAAACACCTATCAATGTTTCCAGTACAGTGTGATATAAACCAGCATATTCATTGAATTGTTCTGTCTTCTACGTTTGTGTTTTAGACCATATACCTCAATAAATTGTAGGTCTCTTAGTTATGCAAATATGAACATAAATATGAAAATATGACTAATAAGTGACAAACACTGATTTAATTTCTCCTCTGCAGGACATCATAGACTAACAATCTTAATGTCATTTTGTTAACAACTCCTTTCCCTTTCTAATACTGTCCATTATTAGCTGGTAAGTCACTTAGTTAAAGAAGCTAGACCTACAAAAATTCTTGACGTCATAAGGAGTTATAGGTGTGAACTGGTAGCACACGATAAGGCATTTTAGGCTTGAGTGTGTTACATCACAGGGGTCCTTGCTCTGACCTCTTTTTCCCACCAGTAATTAAAGTCAGCATAGCACCTCCCCATGTCACTGTTGTGATACCGACATGGCTGACCAGAGGCATCCAACACTGTCCTGGCATAACTGTGCCAGGCATCTACTTTACATTTGGAGGCCCTTATAGGAGTCTCAGATTAGGTGCGTTCAGTGGTGTCTATGCAGCAATAATAGAAAGATCTTGCTATTTTTGCTGCATCACCAGGGAGCCCTGTCAATATCAGTGCCCTTAGAAGCATGGTCATTCACCGGGTTACATTCCCACTCACCAGGCTGAACAAGGAGAAAATTACAGTCAGCTGCCTGTCAGGTGCCAGGATCCGCCACATAACGCATGCACTCAAGTCACTCCACAACAAGTACAAATATGACTCTGTCATTGTCCATGTTGGACTGAATGACTTGAGACATACCTCCCCAGACTACATGAAAAGAGACATGGAAGAGCTCTCAGATCATGTGGCCTAGGCAGGTATGACCCTAACCCTGAGTAGCATCCTGCCTTCACCCACAATGACACCACAATATAAGGACAAAATGATTGACTTCAACAATTGGCTAAGCTTCTGGTGTCATTCAAAGGGGATCCAATATCTGTCTGCCTGGGACAACATGATTGATAGACCATGGTACTTTGCCAGTGATGGTCTGCACCTGTTGCCCCTGGGATTCAGGTTACTGGCTAAGGCTCTTGCCACCCCTATAGTACCTTTTTTAGGCAATGTTCAAAGGACAAAACCACCACCGTAACAGGTACAAGCATGCAAATTCTGAAGGTAATGCTAGTCAATGCTAGAAGTCTAAACCTCAAAATGCACTCTCTCGAGGCACTCCTAAAAATGAAGACTATCGATATCTGTGCAGTAACTGAGACCTGGTGCAAGGCTCCAGAGAGTACCCTTGCAATAACAGGTTACAACTCTTACCACACTTACCAGCCACCAAACCAGGACCGAAAAGTTAAAGGTGGAGGAGTGTCCATATTCACCAAGGATATTCACACCACCAGGCTAGTTGCCCAAAACAATACATCTGAAATTCTCCAGGTGCAACTAACACTAGGTAAGACTGCAATCCAAATTGTAGCTTGCTACAGATCCCCCACCATGTCCCAAGATTCTCACTACACCTTTCTAAACATACTGGAAAATATTAAGATACAACCAAACACCCTAATACTGGGTGAGTTCAACTACCTTGCCATTAACTGGGAAAACTATTCGTGTACCAACACCTTTGCCCAACGGTTCTTGGAATTCATAAATTCCAGCGCCCTGGATCAACTAATCCATAATCCCACCAGGGGTTCCAGTATCCTAGACCTGATCATTACCAACATGGGAAATCGATGCTCCACACGTATGGTCACCCCCTCGTTGGTCAGGTCTGACCATAAGCTAATCACTCTTAACATCCACATTCTAACCCCATCCCCCAGTAAGGAAACCACCATAAAAAACATCTCCAAAGCCAACGTCATGCTACTCAAGTCAGAACTGACAAACTTCATGACACCCATGCAGACGGGAACTGAAAGTTCGACTGCTGAATCCTACACTAAGGCACTGTACGAGCACATCCACTCATGCATGAATCGTGCCATCCCAAATAGAACCAAGATGCTCTCCTCCAAAAAAAGGAAGGCAAGCTGGTGGCCCCCTGCCATAAACAAACTTTACAATAAATGGAAGAAACTGTTTCAGAAAAGAGGAAAATCCCAGGATGCAAAAAACTCCCTTCCCAGCCTCAGTAAGAAGCTGAGATCCCTCATTAAATCCTCCAAAGCTAGCTATGAAAATAAAATTGCCAAATATTCCAAAGACAACCACAAGGCATTCTATAACTATGTCAAGAATCTAAATGGCAATGCTCACATCTGCTCTGAGCTACAACAGAATGGCATTAAATATACTGATCCCAAGGATATTGCCAATATCCAGGCAGATCAATCCAGTGCCAACTTCACCCCCCTCTCACCCCCTAAATGGCCCATCTCCATACCAAAAGATTGCCAAATTCCGGTAATAATGGCCACACAGGTAAAAAACGCACTCTCCAAAGCTAAGAATACAGCATCCATGGGACCAGATGACATCCCAGACTGTGTACTACATGAACTACAAAATGAACTGGCACCTCACCTAAGTGTGATGTTTAATCATAGCTTCACCTCAGGCTTCATGCCCACTGAGTGGTGCACAACTACAGTTATCCCACTCCACAAGGGGGGGTTCACCTTGGATCCCAGGATCTACCGCCCCATCAGTCTGACGAGCCTGATCTGCAAGGCCATGGAACGTATTATCATGGAACTTATAAACAAAGACATTGGCAACCTTCAAACACTGGACCCCCCCCCCCAATTTTGGGTCTGTGAAGGGCCGATCCTGTCTCCTGAACCTGACTGACTTCTTCGAATCAGTTTCCAGAGCTGTGGATGAGGGTAAGGCGGTCCACACCCCGCCAAGGTGTTTTTGGAGGAGAACATCTTGGTTCTATGAATTGATCTGCCAGGATATTGGCAATATCCTTGGGATCAGTATATGTAATGCCATTCTGTTGTAGCTCAGAGCAGAGCCTATCTGGACCTCGCCAAGGCCTTTGACACCATCACCCACTCTGGAATCATAGATAGACTTACTAAGTTGGGCATTAATCCCTACGTCACTTGATGGGTTGCCAATTGACTTACTGACAGAACCCACACTGTAAAAGTAGCCGACTCCAAATCCAGCTCCAGATAAGTGACAAGTGGAGTACCTCAGGGTTCAGTCCTGGGACTGCTCTTGTTTGGCATCTACTTCTCTGAAGTACAGGCCAACACTAAGGGACTCTAGCTAACAAAGTTTGCAGATGACTGCAAACTGGGAGTCATTATTGAATCCCCAAATTATGTGGATACTCTACAAAAGGGCCTTACAGAAGCAGATGCTTGGTGCCAGAGCCATGGGATCAAGCTCAATGCCAAGAAATGTATAGTTATTCCCTTTGGGAAAAAACATTTACCCATGAATTACCACATAGGTGGCAGTACACTAAACACTGAAAGTGTGATAAGAGACTTAGGGACACAGGTGGACAGTGGTCTCTCCTTCGATAACCACATCGCCACAAGAGTCAGGAAATCCTTCTATGTGGCACACCTCATCACTACGGGCTTTTCATCCAGAAAAAAAGGAGGTCATTGTCCCATTTTTGTACCTCTCAAGACATCTGCAACAACTGGGAAGGCTGCAGAAATACATCACTAAAAGAATCACAGGCCTAAAGTAGATGCCCTATGCTGACCACTTTAAATAATTCCAGCTATACTCTGTCGCATAGCGTCTACTCAGAGGCAATCTCTGCTTAACATACAAGGCCATGTCAAATCCAGAGCTGTTGGACATGCTGCACTTAAAGAAATCCCAATCAATCAGAGCCACAAGCTCCAGGGATCTAAACCTTGTTATGACAATAAACAAAACATGCTGTAGGGATAGGTTCCTGACCCAGAGACTCCCCAGACTCTGGAATAGACTGCTCATACATGTCAAGCATAGCACCTCTTTGGGCCTCTTCAAAAGGAACCTTGACGATTGGATGGGAGAAAGGGAATTCACCCTGGGGATCATGTTAGTCGCCCTGCTAGACAGGGGTCCAGGGAAATAAATAGTGTGGGAAGAAATAGCCAGGGAATTGTTATGGCTAGGCTTGTATAGGCCCTTGGGCCGATAGCCTAGTAACAACCTATGAACCTATGAACTTATGACTGGAGCCTTCCCATGGTCATGCACATTCAGCACGTGATGTACAACATCTGACAGCCAGTTAGAGTGACAAGTTACAGTGTTACCATTGCACAGTAAAGAAAAGATGGCCAGGTATCATGTTTGTAGAGTGTGAAGAATGGAATGTAAGGTATATACTAGCTTTATGTTGCTTAACTGAGATAGTAGTTCACCCCACCTGCAGTTCACCATCTGTTGCCACCAGCTCCTGTGTGATCCTGCTGGATTTGGTGGGACTGCCTTAGCACCTCCCCCTAGGGTCAATCTGACCCATATATAGGGCCTGCCACGAGATCAAGGATACTGCTACAATATCATGCTGCTGCCAAAGAGTATGCCCTAATCCCCCTCTATTCTGCTGCAACCTTGCTATATGTGCATTCACTGTCTTCTGCCTTTGGGAGATTCATGCACCCTTCATTGTGTGTCCCACCTTCCAATCAAGTATATACCACTTGAAGTGCCCGGGAAGTTCTACAATCTATGATAGAGTCCTTGCTATTGATGCAGAACTGAGCTGACTACAAAGAATATCTATTGGTGATGCCCTTTGTGGGGTAAGTATTTGCCACAGTATGTAAAACTGCTGTAGTACAGTTTACAACCATGAAAACTTCCTTTTGCTGGAATATCAGGATTTCAGGTGCAGAGGCCATCTGCACAAGGTATGTCTCCTGTTAATTTCACATATCACAATATTAAGTGTATTAGTCATTCACTGGGCTTTAGCTATTTGTGAAGGTTCTTTGTTTGGGGGATTTCTTTTAGTGGGAATCATGCTTGTGGCCAAAAGAACCATAAGTACTGCCCACCATCCTATCTAGGTGTGTCCATGACCACAAACCAACATTTGTATAGGCCCTCACCAACCCAGGCCTTGCTGACATGGTAAAGGCACTTGGTCTGCTTGATGTCCTTAGGGAGTGTATGTGCCACATGTGCAACATCACAGACAAGTGGTGCAAGGAGTCTGCATGCAGCAGGTGCCCCTGTGCAAGCAAACACCATGACTAATATACATCCTGTGGCCATCATGGAATTGAAAGCCACAGCCAGGCATAAGAAGTACCATCACCATCACTCCCCCATCCAGTCTTGAGTGAAGCACTTTCTAACTTTGATATCCACACAAATGGGGTGTTTGTGCTCAGTACAACCATGTCATGAGCTACCATTTGCAGTCACTTTGCAGCTGATCCTTTCAAAATGTTGTGGACCATAACTGTGAGCTTCACGGGAGAGAGTGCTCCCTTGGACAGGAAAGTGAGGGATCTCTGCATACATATTCTGTGGGTGCCCTGGACCTTTCCCCTACATCCCAGCACATTGCTGTAATATCTGGTGGGGCTGTGTTCTGGCAAAGAGTCTGTCATATTTCTGCAAAGCTCACTTCCACACCCTAACACAGCACCTCCTGCCTGGCCAGTCTAACTCAATCTCCAAACCCTCCCACACATGCCTGACATACACATCAACACATATTGTCTCAACACACCACACACACACACACACACACACACACACACACACACACACACACACACAATTGCCTGCTGATGACACTTGATACTGTGGCATTCTTCCCCTTTGCATGCATCATTTTTACTGTTTTGTATAATACTTTATTCCAGCCCATAGTTAGGAACCAGATGCTGCCCCTTATCGAGTGCTGTTGAACACTGCACCTAAATTTATCTGGCATTGTCTTCCTTGGAGCTGGCTCAACCACAGGTTGCTCATCAGGCACCCCCTTCACTGCTGAGTTTGGAATTTCCTCCTGAATGTATCTTCCCCACTGTAACCGCTTTCATATATTGATGTTGTATAACATTTTACAGACTGAAAATGTTACTTTATGCACCAGGTCATATTGCAGGGAACCCCTCAGAAATAGCCAGACAGAAGAAGTGGGGCCCAGCAGTCCAAAAGCATACTCAAGAATGACATGGGTCTGTGAGGGGCATAGCTGTAGCCATTGTCATCCATGGTCTGGGGATTGTTTTCATTAACCATAGTTCCAGGGCATATCTGGGATCACCAGTGAGCTGCCAGTGTGTAAAATGACCTCACACAAACCACTAATTTGTATATTACACCATGTGCATTATAGGCCACCTGCCATTTGACATAGTGGAATACCTTATAGTTCATATACCTTCTTCCCTTCTTTCCAGTCTGGATGTTTATTGTAATATAGATGCAGTCCATGGACACAGTACCACAAAGAAACAGTTTGTGTCATAAAAAGTCCACATGATGTTGGTTCTATCTTCTGTGGTACATGGAAAGTACATATGATCCCCTGTGTGCTTTAGCATATCATTGACAAACTGGTGGACTATCCTTCAAGTAGATGTCCGGAATGCACACTCTGTATCACCCTGTGGGTTGCTGAAAAGTCTCTATAGCAAATATTCTCAAAGTCTCACAATGCCTTTGTGTTGACAGGGATACACCATGCATTATCCAGGCCTGGATCTCTACTTGCATCATTACTGTGTCGCTGTCCTCACACTAGCGGTCCATAATTTCATTGCCATGGAGGCCATTATTAATTTAAGCACAGATGCGTTACACAGCACTGCTATGTGAAAAATATACATATGAACCAGTTATAAAACCTTCCTCTTTTCAGCCAAAATCTCCAAATTGTATTTTTCATGGATCAAGTAAACTGACTCACTATTTAGGCAATTTACACAAACAGTAGTATTTTTTTCTAAATTCCAGGGGCAATTAATATCATTGTGAATAGCCAAGTAACTATGCACTATAACAAATGTATTTCAGGTAATTCTAACCAGAAAAAAGTATCCTTTTTATACAATTTAAAGAAGATATTAGATGAAACATAGACATTACAACTATGTAAAGAAAACATAAACTCAAACTAATTCTGAAATACAACACAACACATTCTATCCTTCTGGAAGTGGAACAAATTTAGAATTACAATGGAAGCATCTGTTCTAGTCTGAAAATTAGCTGCATTTTGAGAAGAGTACTGTACACAATTTAATATAAAACATCTTGGCTGTCCTGCAATATCTGTGCAACACACAGTTCTGGCCAGAGTGAAAACAGTTCACGCTTCAGGTAAGGTGCTTCATCAATGTTTCAAATGTTTTGTCATATTGGAGATTCCACAGGACTGAGTTAATATATGCAGATGAAAATATGCACATCCCATGCATGATTGTGTAACCAAATGGTGTAATGCATACCTTTACAGTGCGGTAACAACAACTGGCGTTACATGCCCTTATTTATGCTGTAACAAAATAGTGTGAGAAAAAAAATGCTGCACCCTCTAACTACAGCTGATATGAAGTAAATGTGCTGATAGGTCAGGAGTGGTCACTAACTTCTTCTTGGCATGCAGTGAGGATGTGAACAGTGAGGTGGCTATGGCAGCTCCTTTCAGACCAACTCTCTAAGCAGTAGGTCACTGATCATTATCACCTATCTAGGGAGCTGGAAGTGGTTGTATTTAATATGCATACCCCATGTGTCTCCATTCAGCTTATTGGGGTGATCCCAATCTACTGAAAAAAAAGTTTGTCTTTCACAAAGCATGCCAATGCTATATGAATGGCTCAAGTTGAATTGCCATATTTTGCATTTTCCCATAATGCTGGACAAGTGCCCGGCTGTTTTGCATGTCAGAACTACATAAAGTTCCCAGGAGCAGCAGCCAAACATGATGTAGCAATGGAAATGTTCTTAAAGCCTTCTTTGTGCTATTGACTGTACCTATGTTACAATAATACACCTCCCATGACAAAGGACACCCATGCATTTACCAGAAGGATGGTATTCACCAAGCTACAAGCTGAAGTGTGCAGTAGACGGCAAAATCCTTCATCTATCAATGTCATGTTTAACAGTATGCATGATAAGTAAATATGGAGACCCTATACACTGTGGCCTGGGTCTGCTCTAGCTATCTGCTTGAAGATCCAGTTGGTGAGTATGCAGAGAACAGGTATATATTTGTTTATATTGTATATACAGTGCAATGTAATGTATGCCTTGGAGTAGTAATACACTGTACATGTGTAGATGTTTATTTACATTTTACAGATAACAGTTGGTACCCCCCCCCCCCTGCAGCCATGGTTACTGACTTCTATCTGCTATTTCCAATTGCTTACAAAATAGGCTCATAATGATGTACATGTGTTAAGAAGGTAAATGCATGCGTGGTGGCAGTCACATCTATAATCTCCATTACTTCCCATACAACGTCAAGGATGAGAACAAGTAAGGGTTTTTGGGCCATAGTGGTGCAGCAGGTCTCTCCTACCAGTTACACTGAGGGAGGGATATATGGCTGATTGGTCTAAGACTGATGTATCAATGCAGTAACATACCCTTCCTGCAACTGGTAAGCATGCAGCAAGAAACAGAAATGAAATGGCAAACAACAATGACAAATATGGGTACTAGTAGGGACAAGTTAGCTGTCTTCATCTCTATGGCTAACAATACAGTTTAGTGACTGCCAATTCAGACTGATCATGGATGCCCATGAGGACTTAAGTGGCACTTTTCAGGTGTGCCATACATTCTTACAAACATGACTGATGGAGCTGAAACTTATCATGTTGATCATGTGGAAGGTGATGGAATCGTTGATGAGAGAATGCATAAGAATACTTTCTGAATATACTTAACAGCACAAATTGAAAGCTTTCCCATGTGCTGTTTGTGGCCTGGTTCATTGACACAGTGTCCAACTAGATGGCAACTAGGGCTGCATGGTCACAATAAAGAAACTTCAGGGACTGCTCCTTTTGCAGAGCTAGAGACAATGGATCAGCACACTGACATATGTATTCCTTCTCCATATCCAGTGTAATAGCCATGCTGTAGTGTACATGTGAAAAGCATAATACCCCAGGCAGACTATAGACAGTGGTCTGATACATTACCCCTTGCAAAGCAAATAAAAACCAAGATAAAATAAATGTAATTCTTAAAGAAACAGGCTGAGAAACTATCCAAAGTTACCCACAGAGGCCTACTGAGAATGCAATTAATGTTACAGGAGACTGTGATCCAGGCAGCCATCAAAGGTTTTCTGGTATTTGGCTTTAGTCTCTACCCCAGTGGATGACATGCATATTCATAAATGCAAGGTTTGGCTTTGTCTTCCTCTGTCAGTGTATGTATTCCTGCATATACCCCACAAAGGCTACTGCACAGAGGCAGCTTTGCAGAGCCAGGCACATACTCTGGGCCCATATACTGCAGTCTGAGCCTTGCTCTGTCTTGTAGATATTGGCACTGCAGCAGGCTAGAATGCTCTCCTCCCCCAGGAATGATGAACCAGCAAAGGGCTGCTCCCTCCTAAACACTATCATCAGCTCCTCCTAGGTCATAATCACTAGCCATTTTGTGGCCATCTGGGCCACAACCAGGGCTTCATCCCTCTGTGTCATAGAGACAACTGCAGTTTTATGATATTATTAACTGCAGCATTTATGAACACACAATAATAAGACACAGATATGCAGGGAAATTAAAACAAACTATTTAATGGAATTACAAAATAAGTAATATAACAGAAAAAAGAGACATTATTTAGAATTCAAAAATAACTGCAAATCTTGATTAAATGATGTACAGAAAGTACTGTATATATATACCGGATGGTGCCAATAGAATCCTCAGTCAAATAGAAGAACGATATGTTGTAAAAAACACTGACGGATTCGACAACCAGGAAATGAGTACTGCTTCAAAATACCATAAACTAACTCTTTATTCACGGAAAACAAACAGATAAGCGCTTTCACGCACTTGGAGTGCGCTTCCTCAGATCTTCACATTTAATCAACAATTGCAGATAATATATATAGCCAGTAAAATTCAATTAAATCAGGTCAATGCATTCAATCATTCAATTACTTAATTAGATTCAGGGTAATGAACAGTGCTCACATTTATATAAAGAAACAGTAGAAGGCAAATTCAAATGAATTGTCACAATGCTTGTGTGTGCCTGTCAAAAACAATGCTTTCTGACTTTAAAACATTTTAAAACATTTAAAACATTTCTGATCGCTGTGTGATAATGTGCATTTTGTAAACGTATAGAACAATATATGTTCATATATAAAATCTTTCATATGTTCTGTATGAAAATAAATATAAATACATGTGAAAAGTACATAAAAATGAGTAAAATATAAAATGTGAAATTCATGAAATCACATGTAGACACATGTATATAAAAGATATTCCTATCTATAAATATCAAACATAACTATCATATTGGAACATCATATTATATAGTATGTAGATGTCAATAACTTATATAGAAATATAGCTATAAAACTACAAAACCAAAAATATAGGGATAAACATTTATTTTGTTTTTCTATGTACTTCCTTGCTAAAAATGTATATATAAACTCTCAAATGTGTATTCAAATTCTGTATACTTTCATACTAAAGGTATCTATAAAATCTCAAATATTAATAGATAAATAAATAGATAAATAATTAAATAGATAGATCATTATATGTACATATATTATATACTATTCAGTAAGATATGTATAATATATATATAAATATAAATACAAATATATAAATAAACCATTTATGGATGGATTAATAAATAAATAAATAAATAAATATATAAGTATAATATAATATAAGACAATCAATGCGATCAGTCATTGGGCCAGATTCAGGAAGCCTCCGTGTAAGAGTTATAACTCTTACACGGAGGCTGCAGTTAAACTGTGTGATGTCAGCATGTCATGCATATGCATGAGGTGCATGAGGCATGCTGAATCACACCAGTAACTCTTACACGGTCCGTGTAAGAGAGTAGGGGGCGTGTCTGTAGGCTAAGCTCTGCAAGTGGACACGCCCCCGGAAAACTAGAATGGCTGAAAGTAAACAGCCACGAGAAAGGCCATGAAAATGTGAATAAACACACTATACAACACATGCCCCGACTGGCCATCAGTGTATAAAGTGAAGAGATGTCATAAAAGTAAATGAAAACCTTTTTTTTTTTGTTAAACCCGTAAATGTTTGCTACTGTGTGCGCTGGGTGTGCTACTAGCGCAATCACAGTTAGCAGTCAGGGGAAAAGGATATAAGAACTAAATATGCAAAGTAAGCCAAGAAATAATAGCTTAGTGGTAGAGTACCGCCCTATGAGTAGGCAGGCAGGGTTCGAGCCCCTACAACAACCTTTTTTATTTTTGTAAATAAGCACTAAAAAGCCCCAGACAGTATTGTACAAATGTAAATGTATTCCCTTTTGTAAAATGGAATGAAACAGAGCATATATTTTGAAGTAACATAAGAATAAAAATAGTCAGAAATGTACTGATAGCTAAGCTGCCGTGAGACAGAGTGCCCGTAGCCGAGTAGTGTTTAAAAAGCTGCAAACTGCGTGCCCGTTGCCAAGCAGCGGATAAACAGGCTGAAACTGTGTGCAATTAGCTGAACATGTGTGTCACTAGCCAATTAAGATTTATCCCAGTGCACACCATTTGCGCGTCGCTCCCACAAGCTAACTGCCAGTGCACATGCGTTACCTCCGCGCAAACGAGCGCAGAACAGGTTTAAAGTGCTTAAAAGTGCTTTTGGCATGTTTGATTGACAGGTCTTCAACTCATTTCTGTCAGGAAAAGCAAAAAGCAGTTGCCAGATTCGAACACAGGATACCATGCACTAGAGTCAAGGAACTAAACCACCAAGCCATGACAGCAATACCTAGAAAAGCAGAAATAGCATATATATGGGATAAAACCCAGAATGGAGCATGAGAAAGCATTTTCAGTGAAGTAGATACAATTCCAAAATGGCCAATCAGAGAAATGTGCGGAAAAGCGGCATATATAAGCCCCATAGGCGGGAATACACAGCATAACTGATTGTAGAACAGACTTGCAGTCAGCATGAGTGGAGTAGGTGAGGGACGTTGCTTTCGAGCACAGCGTTGGGGCGTTGAGGAGTCCAGATACATGGTCTGGCTCCTTGTCCATAATCACGAGGCCCAACTCATGCAGGGCCAGGTCTCATGGGGAGTATATAGGGCTGAGGCGTGGGACCAGTTGGCTCGTGAGCTGACCAGTGCTACTGGCATTCCACGCACTGGTGAGCAGGTCCGTCACCACCATGCGGACCTGAAGAGACGCAAGCAGGACCAATTGAACCGTTGGATCCAGGAGGCCCGGCAAATGCCCAACGCCCCACTACTGAGTAAGTCACATTTTACCCATGTATGTAAGGATTTCAACCAGCTGATACCATGGAGATGTGTAGTCCAATATTATTCCCTTTGTATTACAGCTGCAGGTGTCCGCTCTGCGAATGTCGAGATGCACGCCAGAAGGCTGGTGCGGCTGCGCCACCATGCAGGTTAGTAACCCCACCCAGTACTTGTAAATAAATATTATTATGTACCATGTATCAGAACAGTGCAGTGTATTGATTAAAAGTAATATAATGTGCAAGCAGGAATTGAACGTCTGCAGGTATGGCTGCAACAAGTTCATCAGTATGCAAGTGTAACTGGAAATATAATTGATAGGATTAAACAGTGCTGTAATACAGATGTCCCATCATTAATTAAATATACTGTAACCTGCAGTATAGTCTCAAGAGTACAGCTTCAGAATCTGAGGTAGTCACATGTCAGATATATCCCCTGTTGAAATGCTGAATCATGACAGAAGTGAGGCTGTTGGAAAGTGTTTGAATCACCACAGGTCTAATATGTGAACAAAGCCTAGAAGTACCAACCTGAACTGTGAAGTTGCAGAATGTGTGAGAGTGACAGAAAGGCTCATGTATGAATAAAGAAAGTAGTAATAACCCCTGAATATATAAGCCTCAGTGTGTTTTACAGAACTAAATGCATGTGGGAAGTACAAATTAACATCCCAAACTGATTTCAGTGTGTCTGAATCTGAATGTCTAGCTCAAAATCTGTATATGGTGATAACAGTAAACAATTTGCAGATAGAATGAATGATTATCTGACAGACTAAACAGCCATAGTTGTCCCCTGTCCTGTCATCAAAGTGTAGCAGGATGATGTATCTGATCAAATTCAAAATAAGTAGGATAGTGATGTATGTGTAACAGGTGTAGCATGACAGTCAAATAAAGATTATTTTGAAACATCAGCCTCAACTTAATTGTGTATCTATGATAAATGTGAATTAATGTTTAACATATGAATGTGTCATCACTTTCTATCCCCACCCAACCCTGTAATTCCATATAACAACATCCACTAAATAATGGTATGTGAACATTTCATTAATCATGGACATTTGTCCGTTCCAAACATATATGCATGTCTGTTCGTGCATGTGCCCTGTTCATACCTGCAAATACGATGGCCTGTTGCCATTAATCAACCCTGCATGTCGTTTGACTGTGTTTTGCTGTTCAAATAATGCATGTGATATTGATATGCCCCTGTTCAATGGTGTCCATATCTGGGTGTTTGTTTGATGGGAATACCAATGCATGCTGTTACAACTAATCTGAATGGAATAAAATGCCACTAACCCAAACTAACATAACTACTCACAAACCTAGAACGCTTGGGAAGGCAGGTCCCAGCGGACCCACCTCTCCCACCTCAGCTGGTGACTGCACCTGGCACTAGTGCCCAGGCGGACCCTCCGGTGGCCCTGTGCCACCTTCGGGTGGAAGCGCTGCAGGGGATGGGGCCCGTCCCCTCTGCAAGTGTGGCCGGAGGCGTTCGTCCACTCACCCTCCCCGGTGTCCGGTCTGTGGTGCGTAGGGAGATCCAAGACACTGTTCTTGGACCCCTACGCCAGCTCGAGGCTCGTGTGGCACAGCTAACGGCCCCGGACGTTGCCCCACCTACACAGCCCCCAGCACAGCCCCGTCCTGGGCTGTGAAGGAACAGTGGCAACTGCCTATGGGTGGGGATATCAGTTCCACTGTTGCCATCTGTGGGCTCGTGCATCTCAGATATCCCAACCTCCGTGCCCGTCAATTGTGTAACCCCCACGTGTGTCATACACCGTCCCTGTATGCGTCTTGTCTGTCTTGTCTGTTAACCTACCCAACCTACCTCCCCAGCTTTACCGACTTCCTTCACCTGTCATACCACTCTCACCTGTAAAAAAAAAAGGGCACTCTGTCCCACAAAATTTACGCCCCATACATAGCTGTCCATGTCGCAGACATGTCCGCTGGACATCTAAACTGTTAATTACAATTGGCTGTACAACAAATATTAATGTTGTCCTGACACCTCTCTCAGAGGTGGAAGGTTTCAAATGTCTCACCAAAATACATAGAAATATACAGCTGTTGCTGCAAAAGACATGGGCATCTATGGGCCTTACCTACACCCTTCCTGCAAATCCCACGCTTCTTTCCCTACTGTCTTACCCTCTTTGTGACCCCTTTTCACCACTTTCCTGTCACCCCTTTTCTTTTCTTTCAAAGAAAATAGCTGGTGTGCTTGTGTTAGCGGAGCTCACCGCCAGTGCGCATGCGTGAGCTCAGCATAAGCGCAGACCTGGTTTAAAGTGCTTAAAAGTGCCTTTATGGCACTTTGATTGACAGGTCCTGTACTCAGTTCCAAAGTTTGCTAAGAAAAATAAATTCCCACTGTCAGTCTCGAACCCAGGACCTTGGTAACATTAGTCCGTATGACCTACCACTAAGCCATGCCTGCTTTACAAGAACAAACTGCTAAAATAAATATAACATGTAATAGTAGGAATCAGTATAAAGGTAATATAGGAGATGTACTATCCAAAGCATGTTTGGTAGAGTTTTAATGGCCAAATTACTGGATTCCCATACTAGTTCAGTGTGAGCAGAAACAGCACTGCTACCTGTTAGCTTGTACATAATAATGTAAGGTAATGTACATATGTGAAGGTATGTATATCTACACATACATATATATAAATATATATTAATACATATGAAATATAATCGTAGGTCTCAGTAGCCATACACACTCACTACAGGAAAAAGTTAACATAATTGCTGCAACCTGAATCTGCAACACAGCCTGACCCCTGTGTGACCTACTCACCCTTCTAACTGCTTACAGGTGGCCTCAACACTTCGATTGACAGGTCCTGTACTCAGTTTGAAAGTTTGCAAAGTAAAAATTCCCACTGTCAGTCTTGAAACCAGGACCTAGGTAACATTAGTCTGTTTGACCTACCACTAAGCCATGCCTGCTGTGGAAGAGCACACTGCTAAAATAAATATAACATGTAATAGTAGGAATCAGTATAAAGGCAATATAGGAGATGTACTATCCAAAGCATGTTTGGTAGAGTTTTAATGGCCAAATTACTGGATTCCCATACTAGTTCAGTGTGAGCAGAAACAGCCCTGCTACCTGTTAGCTTGTACATAATAATGTAAGGTAATGTACATATTTGAAGGTATGTATATCAACACATACATATATATATAAATATATATTAATACATATGAAATATAATCGTAGGTCTCAGTAGCCATACACACTCACTACAGGAAACAGTGAAGATATATGCAGCAACCAGAATCTGCAACACAGCCTGGCTCCTGTGAGACCTACTAAGCCCTTTAACTGCTTAAAGGTGCCTCTAGCACTGTGATTGATAGGCCCTATACTCAACCCAAAAGCAGAATATGAGCATACTAGTAGGCCCTACCACAAGACCATTGTAACACTAGTCTGTATGACCTACCACTAAGCCATGACTCTCATACAGGAATATAGTGCTAAATAAGTGGAACATGTAATAGTAGGAATGAAGATAAAGGCAATATAGTATGTCTACTACCCAAAGCATGTCAGGCAGACTTTTATAGTCCCAATTACTGGATTCCCATACTAGAGTAGTGTTAATGGAAACAGCCCTGCTAATTGTTAGCTTGTACCCAATAATGTCAGCTAATGTACATATATGAAAGTATGTATATGTACACAGATATATATATATATATATATTCATATAGCAATACATATGACATATAGTTGTAGGTGTCAGTATGCATACACACTCACTACAGGGAACAGGCAAGATAAATGCAGCAACCTGAATCTACAACACAGCATGAAGCATGGGAGATGTACTAACCTTCACACTCACAGAACACTGTCAACAGCATACCAGCATGGTCCACGCCCTACAATCTGAAAGGGCAACGCCTATCTCACATACCCTTTTATAGCAGTGTCCTGAAATCACAGTGAGACATGCAATTAGTACACACCCAGCTGCTTGCAATTAGCAAATGCTGCCTTACAATTGGTGCAGAGGCCATCACATGGATCCATGCAGATACCTACAAAAGTATTCAGTACCCACACTCCACTCATGCAATACAGTCATTGCACTAACCGAATGAGAAACAGAGAGAGAGAGACAGACAGAGAAAAAAAAATATACTGACAGCAAGCAGCAAAACAGCAGCAGCAGCAGCAGCAGCAACAGCAGCAAAATACAAGCAGCACGACTGACTCACCAAAAGCTGCCACAAACACAGGTAATGCAAAGTAGCAGGTTAATCCTGTGTATACTGTGACACCTCCAAATGTATCATAGTTCACTATCAATAGGTATGTCCATGAGATAGGTTGTGTGTAGATAGTCATGAAATATAAACATATGTAAAATTGTTGTACATGTGGGCCATAACTAACACTTCCATAGCTTAGAACACAAGGCCAGTTGTGCATATGATGCAGTAGTTCCCAGGGTCAGTAGAGGTTCCTCCTCATTGGTGTGGGACCACTGTGTATGTATGGCACTGTTCAGGTACATATCCTGTAGTATGGCCATGGATTAATATCAGTCTGTCATGTGGTGCTATGTCCTCCAGGGGTGAATGTAGCACACATCCAGGGATACCATTCCGTAACAGTGATGATATGTGTTCTGCAATGATGAGGGTGGCTCTCACCTGGACATGTGAGAGGATAGGGAGGTTACAGTCATCTGGGATAAGTAATAACACGTGTGTAGGACAATGGGGGGGAGAACCTGCACCTAAACTGTCTGCAAAATTGTTGGCAATATCTGTGCATTTGGTGAATGTGAAGCATCTTAACACTGCAGACAACAGATGCCTTCCGTCATGTGAATCTGCCCTGTGCTGCAGTAGCCTCCTACTATTGTTATACAATATGCCTGTATCTGTAGTCCACTGGACAGGATTAATAAGTGGTGTGCAGTTGTTCTGGGTTAGATAACTGTGTGCACAGTACATGCAGTATGTGGGATGTCTGTGGTAAGCATATGCAAATGTGCTGGCGGTGTGTGTTGTGGCTTCCACTGGCCCAGTGGGCTGCATGGATAGCATCACTGTCATAACTACTGAATAACTGTGTAATTACATGCATACATAGCAAGGTAGTGTATTGTGCTTGTGGTGTTGTTCAGATATGTATATCCAGGCTGAGTAATTTGTGTCCACATCACAGGGTTGGATGGCAGCACACATCCAGTATGTATGGATGAACACCCAGAATGTGTCACACGTGTCACCTGTGCAGACGTATCTGGCCATTACCTGTGCATCCCCACAACACACACACATGCAACATATGGCAGAAGTACTATAGCAGTACACACATGTTCATAGGTTCATACTAGGCTATCTGCCCGAGGGCATTTACAAGACTAGCCCATAGTTTTGTGGCTTACGCCACCCCTTTAGTATGGGGAACCATACCCATTATTTTGCTGTGCCTCTGTCGAGCAGTGACACTGAGGTAATCCCTGGGGTATATCTGCGATCTCCCATCCATTGGTCAAGATTTCTCTAGAACAAGGCCATCGAGGTGCTCTGCCTCACATATACCGTGATTTTGTTCCACAGCATAGGGAGTCTTTGGTTGATGAATCTATCCCTCCAGCATGTCCTATTAATAGCCGTGTCGAGGTTTAAGTCTCCTGGCCTTGTGGCTCTGATGGATCTAGATTTTTTAGGTGAAGCATATTCATCAAATCTGCCTCTGACATGGCCTTGAATGTTCGGCAATGGTCACCTCTGAGCAAGCGGTGGCGACTGACTACAACATACATGGACATGCTGGAGGGCAAATTCCTAACTGAGAGGCTCCCTTTACTCTGTAATGAGCTCGAACAGTTGAGAATGAACAGTTCATAGGTTCATACTAGGCTATTTGCCCTAGGGCATTGGTAAGCCTAGTAGAATGTGTTTGTCTTTTGCCACCCAATCAGAAGTTATGCTGCTATGCCCTTGTCCGACTTTAGTATACTATGCCTCTGTCTAACAGTGACATAGAAGTGATACCTGGGGTACAACTATGATCTCCATCCACTCATCCAGATTCCTATGGAAGAGAGTCAATGAGGGACTCTGCCTAACCAGTAGTGTGAGCTCATTACAGAGTGAAGGGAGCCTCTCGGTTAGGAATATGCCCCTCCAGCATGTCCATGTATGTCAGTGCTGAGGTCCAGCTCTCCTGAGCATGTGGCTGTATGGGACTCTGATTGCCTGAGGTACATCACGTTCATTACTGCTAGGTAGGACATGGCTGTATATGGCATGCACAGATTGCCCCTGAACAGGCAGTATGCCACTGAGTCCAGCTGGATTCACTTTACCTGGGCAGCATATGACATCTGTGTGAGCCATTGCATCCCCTTGATGATGTACTGTTGTCCTGTACCAGTTGCTGTAGGTGTCTGGTTAGGTACATCCCAAAAGGTGCATTGTATGCAATTATAGGCCTGATGATGGATGAGTACAGAGGCACAATGACCTCCCCTGCCATACATGTGAATCAGTCATGATTAGCTGGGCTATATAACATGTCTGTCAATCCACGTTGCCCATGTGGTAGACAAATGACAGACTGCTACCATGTTTCTTCCCAGGTCCCCAACTACGTCTACTGTACTCAATGGCCTAACACCTATGTTGTACTGTGCCACCAATGTGGAGGCGTGGGAATCTGCATTGAATACTGATACTCCCCCTCCCCTGTTCAAGTGTTGTGGCCGACAAGAATGGTAACAGCTATAACGTGGTAGTACTGGTGTGCTCCTGTGAAACCTGAAACAGGTTCATGTTACTGCACAGATATCGATGTCCATAATGCTAGGTAGGGTTTTGGGTGCGTGCATCCTTGGGTCTAGACGTCCAGTGTTGAGTAGCATCACTCTTACTTCCTCATCCTTTGTGATACAAATGGATGTGGGTTTGCCTTATGAGCCTTGCCTAATACAGGCACAATGGGTGTAGCAGGAGGCTCCGCCAAATGTCAATAGGACTGTGGTGACAGGTGCAAGCTGTCCCTAGCAAAGCATACCACCCCAAGATGGCAGGGATTGGCACACCTGTGAATGACACCAGTATGTCAGTCAATTGTTGGAAGGGATAATTGTGCCTTGATATTGTGGCATTGTTCTAGGTGAGGGTAGGATGCTACTCAAGGTCAGGGTCAAACTGTCCTGGGCTACGTGCTCAGAGAGCTCTGTAATGTCTCATGTCATGTAGTCCAGGGAGGAATGTGTCAGGCCATTCACAGCAGCATGGACATTGACTGAGTCATACCTGTACCTGCCTTGGGGTTACCTGACTGTTTGTGTTATGTGGCAGGTCATAGTGCCTGACAGGCTGCACACCGTGACCCTCACCTCGTTAAGCCTGGTGAACGTGATGTGAGTGTGCCTGATCATAGAGGCACCTAGTACAGGTGTATGAGGTGTGTTGTTAACTGTTAATGGCTGTGAGTGTTCAGCACATTGGCTTTGTGTGATATGTGTTGCACATGTTCGTTCATGTGGTAGTGGTTGCCTGGATGTCTGCATAGGAGGTCTCTGCTGCATAGGCAGAGCTGTGGTCTGAGCCTACAAGTATGATCATGTGTGATCATGTGTTAGGTCCGCTGTTGTGTTAGGTCTACGTGAGACTGGAAGTGTAGTGAGTGATCCCCTTTGCCACGTGACTGGTTATGGCGGTATTGAGTAGACAGAGCCTAGCCTCCAGTCTGGTATATGGTTGCATCACTCACATGAGTTTGAATTTGTCGTTAGGAGGAGGGTTGTCTGTGTACATGCATCTCTTCTAACATTGTCTCCGCTGTACCACACTCACCACCTGGACTGAGGAGGAACTGACAACTGACCTCTGGACATGCTAGAATACTATTGTGAACTCTGTAATCACTAATGATTGAAAACAAGGTCCAGTGGGGAGTGAGGGTGTACTGACATTACCTACAACTGCTGACTGACATAAAAGCGCCAGTGAGCAAATGCCAGGTAACCTAAGTGCAATGTGTCACAATGAAGTAAATGCAACAATGACAAGCAGTCACTTGCTGTCATGTGTAACATGGAAGAACGTACAGTAAGCAATGCAGATAACAGTAGTGAGTCACAGATGTGTTTTAAAGATGTGTACTATGTGGAAGTAGCATACCAGTGAAATAACAAGCTAACAGATAACAAGCATATAAACAAAGGTAGATGCAGGAGGCCTGGATGTAGTGTTTGCTACAACAAACAAGGTGTAGCAATGTCAGTAAGATACAGCTCAGATATGCATGCACTATAAACCTGATACCAGATGTCCCCAGCTATGAATGGCAGAGTACAGCCTATTGTCACACATGACTGCAGACCACAAACCTCGTTAATGTTAAATAACTGGCCTAAAGGACAACTGCCCATACCAGAAGTAATACACTTGTACACTGGGCCCACAATCAGCAGTTCCCAACTTCAATGGATGAAAGATATGTGTCCTGCCACCACAGTGCTTGCCACCAACCTCCCTAATGTAAAACAACTGGTCTGAAGGCCAAGTACTTAGTACAAATGACATAGAATGATAGCTACACTGTAATCAGGTTTTAACCAATCAGTAATAAGTAGAAGTTAACACTCCCTGTATAGAATGTGTACCATGTATTGTTGAGATACTATGCTGATAACCTGTTTGTGTACCTTTCCAGATAGACATGGCACCTAAGAGAAATCCGGTACTCTGCTGCAGAGGATGACGTGATCCACCAGAGCCTGGTGCGTGACTATGCCATCCTGTTTTCACGCACCACCCAGAACCAGCAGGAGAGGTCTGCACTGTGGCAAAGCCTTGTTAGCAGGATAAATGATGTTGGCATGCATGATAGGACATATGAGCAGGTGAGACATCACTGCAGTGATTTGATTAGAAATGTCCGCCAGCGTGCTGCAGATATCCGCAGGCAACAGGCTGCCACAGGTGGCGGGGTGGCCACACATCCCCCCCTCACCAGACAGGAGGGGCTACTGCTAAGTGTTGTGGATCCAGCCCCAGAACAACATCTGCCATCATGCATCATGATGGAGGTTGGATCCACACATCAGCAAGACAGTGAGCGTGCAGGTAAGATGCCATATTCATTTATTGTTATTACTTTTACATTTGTTGACCCATATAGTCTAGCTGGATATGAGTTCATTTTCAGTAGAGGCATGTGGAGAAAAGCTCCACACATAACGTAATAAAGGCAGACAGACAAGTTGTCAATACAGACAGCCAACATAATAGAATTGTACACCAGCCTGTTAATTAAATAAACATACATGTAAGGAAGTCAAACAGTTTATAGTCATACACAATGTACCGTTGGTTTCAAAGCAATCCTACCTAAAGCATAATGGTTATGCAATAAGGCAAAAGCCATATACAAAATAGTTAGGGCTCAGAAGGGTAGAGAAGTAGAAGGAGTATGACAGATACAATGATATGGAAGAGGCAGGAGTCAAGAAGGGAAGTGAGGAAAAGAAGGAAGACAGTCAAGAGGAGGTGGGAGGGATGGGAGAAGTAGGTCAGAGCATAGAAGGACATCAAGGTGAAAGAAACAGGGTAGAAGCTAGTTTCTATGCACAATGAGGGGTTAAAGGTGAATAGAGCATAGGGAGAGGGACATTAGCCTGGACTCCAAGAAGAACAAAGCCAGTGGTTTTGGAAGTACAATTTGAGTTGACGTTTGAAGAGAGGTACGGGTGAGATTAGAGTTAACTCCTGGTATGTACATATGACTGTTCTGTACGCTGTTACTTCATGCACGCATAAGGTGTGCATGTGGTATGTATCTGTCATCATGATATATATACAGACATGATGTGCAGCTGATGTGTATAAGGGAACTAGTGTACTACTGTACTGTATCATGTGCAAAACAAATGGCACACATGTGCCCACTGACATTACTCTCTTCACACTTCCAGGTCCCTCCCATGTATCACCGAGGCAGGCCATACATGCTGGTGAGTCTTTTAACAGTATCTGTAAAACAATTTATAAAACTAGGAAGAGTAGTGTAACTCTGTAGTAGACATGCTGGTGACTGTGTCCACAAAAACTGTAATTGACAGGTAGTAAATTGAGTAGTGTAACACGGTATTGATGTGTGTGTTTACTGTGGGGTGTGCATGTGTGCAAGTGTGCCTGTGCCCAAGTGTGCATGTGTGTTAGTGTCCATGAGTGCATGTGTCCATTTCTGAATGTGTGCATTAGTATTGAAGTTCATCTCTTTCAAATATGTATTGAGACTGTAATCTGTGTTCCATGTTTTCCTCCCGTAGGTTCTGGTGCTGCTCTGGTGACCTGCAGCAGGGAACCTGAATCTTGTGCCCCAGGTACTGATGATGATGAAATGTCTGTAATGGTGCAGGAAGGTGTGTCTGGGTCCGCCATTGGTCAGCCAATTGACAGTACACAGCTTTCAACCCGTCAATGCGCACAGTCATCCTGCCGTTACATCCTTTATCACCATTGTCCCTAGGTGATGGACAGTCAGCAGTGGGCATAGATCAGGGTAATGTGGTACCTGTGGCACATGCATCCTCACACGGCAGCCATGTGCAGAGGCCTCGAATGGTACCACGCAGACAGTCGCCCATGGGTTCTCGGGGGGGCATCCGTGGCCGTACTGCCTCTGGCCGACGTGCCCAGGAGGTATGTCAACCTCCACTATGTTTAGAACTGTCATGCAGGCACAGGCACGTATGGAAAGGTACACCAGACAGGGTCTGAGGGAGATGAGAGCATGTCGCATAGCCATGACAGACGGCATGCATGATGTTGCGAATGCTATCCGTAACTTCACAGATGTCGTTGACAGACGTTGTGGGGGCATACAACAGCTGCTCCACAACCAGATGTCCATGGGCCAGGGCGATGGTGTGCGTTTGCGGCGTCGACGTGGCCGTATGCCAGCAAGAGCACCAGCTGGCAGTGGCCGCGGACGACAACGGGCCCACTCGCGCGCCTCAAGTGCCAGCACCAGCCCCAGCAATGCTGGGTCTGTGCTGTCATCCAGACGCCCCAGGAGACCACGTGCACGTGGCTCTGGACAGTCCCAACAGGGAACTGTGTCCAGTCAACACACCCCTGCTTCCGATGACAGTACCCAGTCTGGGTTAGTACCGGATACGGCCCGTAGCACCCTGCCAGGCACAGGTACCGTGTCCGTGCCCACAGACACTGATTTGGATGACCTGACAGGTGCAGTCTGTGGCTGTCCACAAAACCCTGTACATGGCAGCCATTATGTGGGACTGTGTGCGTGCTTACACACATGCAGAAACCTAACACCTAGGGCAAACACATACACACACACACTGCACCAACAACGGTCCACCCTGTACTGCTGCCCCTCACAAACACACATACACACACATGTCAATTGGTGTTACCAGTGGCCGGCTTGGGCATATCTAACCCACACCCTGTGCATATGATGACACTGTGCCACCTCCTGCATACTACAACATCGGTGCAGGTAAAGGTAAACACGTTGCTGATGCACAGGGTGACTACATAGATGTGTATAAGTAGTAACATGTTGGTAACTGTTGTGTGTTGCAGTATAAATGTGTGTATATCCCATCAGTCCTGCTGCAGTAACTGTATGAATGTCCTCAATTGTTATCTGCACCCATACTACTTAACAAAGTGTACCTGCTGCACACCATCACATGCTAACATTGACTATGGCAATGTGCATCTTGTGCTGTTATGTAGATTCAGCTACATGTATCTGTTCTGTCACACATGCATTTATACACACCCTGCTACCCACACACATGCACACGCTCACCTGCCATTCCCATTATTTATCACCCTACATGAGTAGCTGTTGATACATGACAGGTACACATTTCAGAAGTGCACTATGTTGTTTACTACTGGCATCCCCTTCTCTACCTGTACTCACAGGGTGCAGGCAACCTCATCAGTTGGAAGATGTAATGTGCATCAGGTACTGTAGTACCCTGATTGCCACAGCAAACATGCTTCCCATACGGAAATGCACACACAGACACATCCCACATCCACACACTCGCCACATTCAGGCTTCAGAACACTATCTAGGTATATTCGGGTACATGTGCATGTTCAAGTAGCATGTAACACTATACTGAGTACTGGCACTTAGTTGTCTGTAGTCATGTTGTCTGTATAGAATAAAAGAAATGTTTTATTATCCTACTCCGTTTTGTGGACATTACTTGAACAAGTGTTACCTTACATGTGTTATCAGTACCAACACCTTCTGTTTTGTAGTTTTGTTTGTATAGGGTGCTATCAACATCACTGCTTGTTAAGGGTAATGACCACCCTGCAGTGCATAGCCCCATGTGGCAAAAGCCACATCCCACCCCATCATTGTGCACACACACTAACCCCACCAACAGTAAAACACATACTTTCCATTTGCAAGGTTCAAACCCACACCTAACTGTGCAATGACAGTAGAAACAGACACATTAGCAGAGTGTGCTATTTGCAGTAGTTGGAGAAACGTTTACTAATGCTGTACTTAGAGGGTGCTGACATCATCTGTGTGTAGGAGGAGGGATGTGCACCCTGTAGTGTGTTCTCCCAGTTGGCAAAAGGCAGTTAACCCTCCCAGCATAGTGCACACACATAAACCACACTCATACATTCCCTTTGCAGGATTCAAACCCCCACCTAACTACGTTATGACACTGAAGAAAGACACATTAGCAGAGCGCTATGCAAATTACTGGAGGACTTTACTACAGGTGATATAGTTATACAGTCCTGACATCATCACTATTTCAAAAGGGGGATCTGCATCCTGTACGATACTGTCACGGTTGCTAATAGGGACATTTCCCACACACACACATCGATGTGTTGGAGGTTTGCATATGTGGGGATCCAGAACACCAGTGTGATTAGTATATGGTTTGATTGCAACAATGAGGGATATACTCCCAGTGGTGATTAGTTTTTACTCATGTTTGTAAAGATCAGCTCTAGTATATCTGCCCCTCTTGTGGGAAGGTTGGTTACCTGTTCCATAGCCAAAGAATGTCTGATCAATGGGAATCTTAGAGCTTGGGTATTGTGGCCTGTGTAATGTACACAGTCTATGTTTGGGTAGCTGGCATCACCCAGTATGATGGTGTTTGCAGAGTAATCTAAACTCTCCTGTGTCAGCATGAAGGCTGTGTGGGAGACCTGAGTTTGAGAGGGTGCTGTAAGAGCTCCTCTGTGTCTCTTTCCATGTGGTCCAGGGAGGTACGTCCCAACAGGTAGCTGACTGTGACCCTCCCTTGCTCTGTCTGGAGTGCGCACGTCTGTCAACAGCTCATGTCAAGCAAGTGCACACCCCTCATAAATGATGTGGAAGCCTTCAAAGGCCCAAGGCCTGTTGAAAATATGGACCAGACTGCAGATACCTGTATAGAGGCATTCTGTGGACACATTCAGGAATGCATGGATCATGAAGCCACATATGAAAGCATGACCCAATTCTCCAAAGACAGATGTCCTGGGCACGGACACCAGCCATAAACACACTATACAATAGAAGGATGGCGCCACTACATGATACAACAACCTCCCAAAATGTGAAGGCACCACTGATGAGTATTGGAAGACAACTACAGGCACCCATATGATTGTCTAAGGCCATCTTTGAGAGAGGATTCCACAAGCCACTGAGGATAATCACAAGGCTGCCTGTAGTTATGTTAGTAACCTGGGTGGTACTACCCAGATATGCTCAGAGGTAATACAATATGTCACACAAAATATAAAACACACAGACATTGCCATCATCCTAGTGGACAGGTTCAATGCTGCCTTCTCTCCCCACCACACCAAAAGGGAACATATGTCTCCCTTCTCAGTGCTTCCCTTCCTGACATCACAGATGCTCAGGTAAGAGATGCCCTTCCCAAAGCAGTAAACACTGCATCAATGGGACCAGACAGTGTCCCAGGCTGTGTCCTACATGAACCACAAGAAGAGCTACACCCAGACATAACACCACTGTTCAATCCCAGCCTTAATACATGATATGTGACCAGAGAGTGGCATACAGCAACAGTGGTCCCTCAACATGCAGGTGGTGCCGTCACGGATCCTGGACACTACTCGCCCCATATGTCTGACTAGCTTTGTCTGCAAAGCTATGGCAAGAATCATCAAGAACCTCACATATCTAGATATTGTGGACCTACAGACATGTCACCATACACAGTTTGGCTTTGTCAATGGCAAATCCTGCCTATCAAACCTGTTTGCTTTGTTTGAAACAGTCACCAAGGCCACTGTCAAGGGGTAGGAGGTCCACACAGCCTACCTGGACCTTGCATAAGCCTTGGATACAATACCCCACTTGTGCATTCTAGGGAAGCTCACCAGTGTACATATTAACCCCTATGTCACTATGGGTATTGCACAGTGGCTCAAGGGCAGAACACACATGGTAGAATTGCTGGAGCCATGTCAGCCTCCAACCTGGTACAAGTGGTGTCCCACAAGGCAAAGCCCTAGGGGCTGTCATGTTCATTATATATTTGTCATAGGTACAGGCCAACATGGAAGTACTGTGGCTCAGCACGTCACAGGTGACTGCAGACCGAACACCATAATCAACTCAACAGCTAACACACGCATCCTCCAAAAGGGACTCTTGCAAACACACGACTTGTGCCACAGCCATGGCCTCAACATGAATGACAGAAAGAGTATAGTCATCCCCTTTGTCAAACAGTAAATGACCACAATGTACCACATATGTGTTAATCCAGTAAGTGCAGACCTAGGAATTATGGACCTTGGGGTACGCAGGTTGATAGCATCCTACCATTTGACAACAACATGGACAAAGTGGTTAGGTAAGCATGTGATATGGGCCACATCATCATGGGATCCACATGTAGGCCAGGGGAGGACATTGTGCCCCTTTACTCATCCCTCATCATGCCCATAATTGACTATGATGAACCTGTCGGCATGCACCTTACCAGACACCTGCAGCAACTGGGGCTACTACATATGTACCTCGACAAGGTGATCAAAGTGCTCAAACAGATGCCACATACTGACTGGTTAAAGTAGCAGCAGCTCTACTCAGTGACATACTGCCTCTTCATAGGCAATCTGTGCCTTACATAGAAGGCCAGGTCATACCCTCACGTAATGGCCATGCTGCATCTCAGAATATCCAGATCCCACCAGGATACACGCTGGAAATACATGAACTTCAGGAGTGATATACATAGGACATGGTGGAGGGGCACATTCACAACTCAGAGGCACCCTTCATTCCTGATTATTATCCCAATAGAGGTTAGGCGGACTGACTCAGTGACTATCCTCAAGAGCGATATTAATGACTGGATGTGACATTGTAGGGTTACCCTGGGTATCACTTATGTGTCACTGTGAGAAAGAGGCACAGTATACTAACCTTGGAAAAGGGCATAGCAAGACAGATTCACAATGCATGTTGAAAGGCACGCACATTCTGGCTAGGTGGATACATGCCCTGGGCAGATATCCCTGTACGAACCTATGGACCTATGTCTCTTTTTCACCATTGGCCCTATGTGCTGTCAATCACCAATGTAATCTCAATACTCTGGTAGCATGTGCAAAGGTCAGTTGTCAGTCACCTCTATGGTACAGTTGTGGAATATGTGTGTCATGTAGTAATGTCACAGCTGCCACATGTACACAGTCAACCCTATCCCTACCCATTGATGTACATCACATGTATGAGATGGAAACACATGGCCAAACTGTAACAACAACATACAAGTCAGTCAGATGCATGGACACATATGACTCAGTCATTGTCCATGCCACCACAGCTGATGTGGGATGTCGCTCACTGGGATACGTGATAGGGAACATGGAAGGGATCACTGAGCAAGTGACACAGGCTGGTAGACCCCTGACCTTGGTTGGCATCAGACCCTCACCAGGGATTCCGACAAATTACTGAATGCTAATGAATAAGTGTATCTACAACACCCTAGCTGAATGGTTCTTAGCATGCAGTCACTGCATTGCTATGGAATACTGTCTTACCACTCCCACAACAGGTGAAAACATGCAGCTCCTGTACATTAACAACATGTAGACCTTATGCCCCAGACCAGGTGTGCATCCCTCACTACTAGGCTGATAGCATCTACATCTCACACTGTATATACACATCCCACATGCAGCATCTGCACAGAAGACCACGGTCATAATGTTACCCTGTGCAAATACCATGTATTCACATGTGGCAGGCATCACACATGGTAACTATTGAAAGTCACAGGTACATATGTGTATTTGGCACACACATACATCATGTGTTCATTGCCATAACCGTGTAATCAATGTCATGCATTATTGTGAGGGACAACCCACATACATGGGCATTCTGTGTGTGCACAACACACATGGCATGTCTGTAATCAAAAGCCATACATAATTGTGATATCGTTTAGAAATGGGTATGTGCATCCTGTAGTGTGTTTTCCCAGTTGCCAAAGGGATATATCAATCATACACACTTACCCCTACACACACTACACACACACTTGTCATGTGCGGATTCAAACCCCTACCTAACTATGTTAAGACACTAGAGACGGACGATTAGCACAGCGCTATTCGCATTACTGGGGAAAGTCCTTTCCCTGATATACTTATAGGGTGCTGACATCATCAGAGTTTAGAAAGTGGACTGATCATCCTGTGATGTGTTTTCCCAGTTGCCAAAAGGGATGTTTCTTTCATACCCACACACTTACCCCTTCACACACACTTGTCATCTGCTGGATTCAAACCCCTACCTAACTATGTTAAGACACTAGAGACGGACGATTAGCACAGCGCTATTCGCATTACTGGGGAAAGTCCTTTCCCCTGATATACTTATAGGGTGCTGACATCATCAGAGTTTAGAAAGTGGACTGATCATCCTGTGATGTGTTTTCCCAGTTGCCAAAAGGGATGTTTCTTTCATACCCACACACTTACCCCCTTCACACACACTTGTCATCTGCCGGATTCAAACCCCTACCTAACTATGTTAAGACACTAGAGACGGACGCATTAGCACAGCGCGCTATTCGCATTACTGGGGAAAGTCCTTTCCCTGATATACTTATAGGGTGCTGACATCATCAGAGTTTAGAAAGTGGAATGATCATCCTGTGGTGTGTTTTCCCAGTTGCCAAAAGGGATGTTTCTTTCATACCCACACACTTACCCCCTTCACACACACTTGTCATCTGCTGGATTCAAACCCCTACCTAACTATGTTAAGACACTAGAGACGGACGCATTAGCACAGCGTGCTATTCGCATTACTGGGGAAAGTCCTTTCCCCTGATATACTTATAGGGTGCTGACATCATCAGAGTTTAGAAAGTGGAATGATCATCCTGTGGTGTGTTTTCCCAGTTGCCAAAAGGGATGTTTCTTTCATACACACTTACCCCCTTCACACACACTTGCCACCTGCTGGATTCAAACCCCTACCTAACTATGTTATGACACTAGAGATGGACGCATTAGCACGGCGCGCTATTCGCATTACTGGGAGAATCCTTTGCTCCAATATACTTATAGGGTGCTGACATCATCAGAGTCTAGAAAGTGGAATGATCATCCTGTGGTGTGTTTTCCCAGTTGCCAAAAGGGATGTTTCTTTCATACACACTTACCCCCCTTCACACACACTTGCCACCTGCTGGATTCAAACCCCTACCTAACTATGTTATGACACTAGAGACGGATGCATTAGCACGGCGCTATTCGGATTACTGAGAATCCCTGTCTCCAATATACCTATAGGGTGCTTACATGCTCAGTGTCTAGACAGGGCGACGACCATCCTCTGGTGTGTTTTCACATTTGCTAGGGGTAACATTTGGACCAAGTGTGTGAGCATGCCCAGTTCAGCCTTCCTGTGGCATGTTGTGTGAAAGATGTCTCATTTATCTAAGTGTGTGAGCATGCCCAGTGTGGGCTTTACATATGTTGAACTCTGCAGCCCATCACATTTGTGGATGAGTGTGACCTTCAACAAATACCTCCAGTTTATGGTTGTGTGTTCTGTGCCATGTTGTGTAGTTACTGTTCGAATGCTTTTTGTGTGAACAAAACTGGGAGTATACTGTGCCTGCAGGTTTTGCATGGGATACTTTGCACACAATTGTCAACATCCGTTCATACTGACCTAACACTGTAGCACTGTCTAGTGTAGTGTTTCAGTACTTTCACTGTGGTGGTCAGTATCCTGGGCTTCAGTCCTATCACTGATTTACATTTCCATAGTGTGCACAACAGGCTGGTTAAGGTCCAGTTGTGCACATCTGCACAAAGGCAGTGCCTCTACAGACCCTGTTAATTGCTGCCCCATAAGCTTAACAAGTGTAGTCTGCAAATCTATGGAGAGGATCATAATTGAGCTCATAAACAAAGATATAGGGGACATGCAGACATTGTACCCATCCCATTTTGGCTTGGTCAGGGGCAGATCATGCCTTTTGTACTGGGTTGACATCTTCAAATTGGTCACTTAGGCCATTGTTGGGGAAAGGCAGTCCATACAACCTACCTTGGCCTTGCTAACACTTTCAACACAATACCCCACTCAGGTATTGTGGAAAGACCTCACAACTGAAATGTAAACCCATATGTCACAAGATGGGTTGCAAACTGGCTTAAGGACGGGACCCACAGGGTTAGAGTTGCTGGCACTATGTTAGACTCCAGGCTGGTCACAGGTGGTGTCACACAGGGCTCAGTCCTTGGCCACCATTGTTTGTCATGTACTTCCCATGAGAACAGGCCAACATGGGAGGACTTTGGATGACAATGTTAGCAGATGAGTGCACACTGGGCACCATAGTGGACAGTGCATCACACACAGATATCCTTCAGAAGGGACTCACAGTAACTGATAGCTGGTGCCAGGGCCATGGCCTGAAGTCAGAGTGCACAACATGTGTAGACATACCCTTCAGGAAAAGCAAGGTGACCCCAAGCTACCATATTGGTGGCAATCCTCTAAGCACAGAGGAGGTTATCACGGACCTGGGGACCCAGGTTGACAGTCGCCATTCTTCTCAGACTCACATTGCTAAAGTGGCTAGGAAGACCTTCTACATTGCCCACCTGATAAGGATGGGATTCACATCCAGATCTAGTGGGTCATTGTTCCCCTGTACTCTTCAGTTATCAGACCGGTGATCAAGTCAAATGCCCTATTCTGGCTGTATCTCACCCAACATCTGCAGCAATTGGAGACACCCTGACTGTCCCCCACCTAAAGGATCAAGGAACCACAACAGCTGTCATATGCTGCCAGATTGAAGACACTCACACTCTATTCACTCACATACCGTCTGCTTAGAGGTGACATGTGCCTGACATGCGAGGCCATGTCCAAACAGAGATTAATGGACATGCTCCACCTCAGACTCAGAAGATCCACCTGAACCACTAGTGCAGGTGACTGACACCTTAGCAGGGATGTATGTTGGACATGTTGTAGGGATGGAGTTATCACCGGAGACTCCTATGCTGTGGAATACAATCCTGGTCCATTTGAGGCAGAGCACCTTGCTGGCTGTGTTCAAGAGGTATCTTGACCTAATGCTAGTCGGAGAATGTGTTTGTCCATCAACACATTGTAAGCGTAGTTTGACATGTCATATGTCTTGTTTAGTATACTGTGCCTCTGTCTACCTGTGACATAACATTGATACCCAGGGTAAACCTCCCATCTCCCATCCACTCATTAGGATTCCTGTTGAGGGGACTCAACCAGTGTCTTTATGGACAACCTGTAGTGTTAGTTTACTCATGTGTGGGGTGGCTTCTGTGTTTTGGATAATGCAGTACAGCCTGTCCTATATATGTCAGTGCTGGGGTTCAGGTCCCTCATGTGCATATCTCCCTGCCATTCACATTGTACAAGGTACGGCATGTGCATTGCTGACAGCTTGGACATGGCTTTCTACATCAGGCACAGCTTGTGTCTGGGTGGCCAGCATGGCAGTGTGTGTAACTGCATTCTGTTTAATCAGGCGACACATTACATGTGTTCCAGCTCTTTGATACTCCTGGTGAGGTACTGTTGTGGACTTTACAGTTGCTGAATCTATCTGCTGAGGTACACCACACAGGCGCTGTTGTGGTCATTTGTAATGCTGCTGAAAGATAACTGCAAAACCACAATGACCTCCCCTTAGCTAGATGTCATAACCCTCATGATTAGGTTGGTATATGGATTGTTGCTGTTAACCCTACAGCCACATTTTTGTCCAATGCAGGATATCTATCACCTTGTGTCCCCATTCTGGCATTACATGTTAGGAATGTCATGGGTCGACACCTATGTGGGAATTGGTGGTCACTTACTGGATTATCCACAGAGGCTGACTATACTGTTTTCACCATTTAACATGCTGACATGGCTATGGCACCAGCTGTCTGTTTCTATGTGGCCCTTTATGGGATGCTTGTGTCAGCTGGTGTATCAGATATGTCAGGCGGCTTGTTGTCCTCTACAAACATGTTCCAGCACAGTCCTTACTTGTTGGCCTGTACCTATGGGGCATATATACCAGATGGTGAAGGTCCCAGGACCAAGCTTTGTGGGATGCCTGTTATATGTGGTTTGTAGTCTGACATGGCTGCTGCATGTCTGACCATGTCAGTTCTGTCGTTGGTCTGGTTTGCAACCCTCCCATGACATTGGGGTGTATATATCAGCTGGTGAGCAAATCTATACGGAACACATAGGGTATTGTACAGAAGGCTTTGCAAGGTCCGGCTACACTGTGTGGACCACATTGCCCTCATCACTGACTTCAAGTACTGTTTCAACTGAGTCACACATGTTTAGGGGTGGGTCTGCACTTTGTAAACCCACACTGGGTAGGGTCGGGTGTCAATAGATCCACAATATCATTATGTCTGTGGTACATGCTGGTCCTTTCCATAGCTGTGCAGACCAAACCTCTCATGATTCTGTGGTGGTTGTTTTTCCTATCCATTCAGGAGACACCTTTGTTGAGAACACCCACTGTTGTTGTACACTGCTCTTTGGAGTGCACCCTGTGGTAAGGGTGACATAATGTCAGGGAGGCGGCAGTCTGCTGGGGAAGGTATTTGGCATTATGGGGGGGGGGGGTTGCACTGCACATGTCAGGATGTATGTTGGCCATACCTGTGTGTGTCTGGTATGTTGTTTGTAATATCGGTGTGATCCGGAGCATATCCAGGAATCAACAACATGCTTACTACCATCATTTGCAACAGCCTTGGGGTTATCTGTAGTGTCCTGTACAATCTGTATCATAATGGGTTCATACTAGGCTACCCCCTAGGGCATCTGTAAGCCTGCATGTCCATTTTGTTTGATGGATTCTGGGGAATTGTTTACACCTGTGTCAGTGCTAGGATGATACCAGGGTATAGTGCCAAACAGCTCAGAAGCTGACTTCACACTTCTTCGGACTGAGATGGTATCCATTAAGCCCACTGGGCCAGTGGAAACCACAACACACAATGGTGACTCCTGCACAGACACTTTCTACGGACATCTCCGAGTAAGCATGGACCATGCAATCACAAATGAGAATGACACCTTCACCACCAATGGCGTGGCCTGTCTGGTGGACCCCAGCCATAAACAAACTGTATAACAGATGAAGGATACTAATGCAAGACAGAGCTACATCTCCAGAATGTAAGGCAGCTGTGATCAGCAGTAGTAGAAAGCTACATTCTCACATAAAGACACCCAAGTTCAACTTGGGGACATAAATCACCACAGGCGATGAAGGTAACCACACTGCTTTGTTCAGTTATGTCTGGCCTGGGTGGGAACCCTCATATATGCTCAGATTTGGTACACAACAACTTATATCCCAGGGACCTGACAGATATTACTGACACCCTGGCAGACCAGTTCAGTGCAATGTACCCCTCCCTCACCCCCAAGACATGATAGTTATCACAGCTGTATGTAACCTCACTGTCATCCTGGATGTCCATGTGAGAGCCGCAGTCAGCAAAGACGAGTACACAGCATCAATGGGACCTGATGGTATCCCCAGTTGCATGCTATGTGAACTACAGATGGAGATAAACCTGTATATGCAGATCCTATTTAACCTTAGCCTTGCTACAGGATCTGTACCTGAACACTGGCGTACGGCAACAGTGGTCCCACTCCACAAAGGAGATGCCTCCACAGACCCTGGCAGCTACCACCACACAAGCTTAAACAGCCTTGTCTGCAAAGCTTTGTGAAGGGTCATTATGGAGCTTCCACACAGAGACATTGGTGTCCTACAGACCCTTGATCACACCCAATTCAGCTTTGTACAGTGCAGATCCTGCGATTTGCACCAAGTTGACTACTTTGAAACTGTCAGTAGAGCCGTTGATGAGGGCTACACAGTCCACACAACCTACCTGCGCTTGGCTAAGGCCTTTGACACAATACCCCACTCAGGCATCATAGACAAGCTCAACAGCTGAGATATAACACCATATGTCACAGCATAGGTTGCAAAATGGCTCAGAAACAGAACCCATAATGTCAACATTGCAGGTGCCTTGTCAGGTTCGAAGCCAGTCACAAGTGGTGTCCCACAAGGTTGTGTCCTGGGACCTCTCTTATTTGGTATTTACTTTTCAGATGTGAAAGCAAACATAGGAGGGTTGTGGCCGACAAAGTTTACAGATGACTGCAACCTGGGCACCATAGTGAATACATCAGCCAGCACACACATCCTACAGACTGCCGTCACACTGACAGATAGCTGGTGCTGGACTCATGGCCTAAAACTGACTGCGACTGATGTGTAGCCATCCCTTTGGGAGGAACACAGTACCCACAGATCTGTACATAGACAGCAACCCAATGAGTACAGGAAACAAATCAGACAGCTGGGGACACATGTAGATAGTGACATCTCATTTGACACCCATGTTGCCAAAGTTGTTTGACAGACTTTCTATCTTGGCCACCTTATCATGGAGGGTATTCCATCCAGACCATAGGAGGTCATTGTACCACTATACTTCTCCCTTATCAGGCCCATGCTTGAATACAACGCCCCATTTGGTATGTACCTCAACCAGCACTTGCAGCAGCTGGAGAGACCCCACAAGTACCTTACCATGACGATCAGGGATCTACAACACATGTCATATACTTCCAGAATAACTAAAAACAAGCTTTTTCAGTGTCATACCACATACGTACAGGTGACCTATGCCTGACATACAAGACCATGTCCGATCAGGATTTGGTAGACATGCTCCACTGCAAGCAATCCACATCCACCAGAAACATGGGAGCTAAAGATTTGAACCTCAGCACATACATGTATAGGACATGCTGAAGGGACAGAGTCATAACTCAGAGGCATCTCACACTCTAGCAGAGTATCCCAGTTCATGTTAGACAGAGTACCTCACTGACTCTCTTCAAGAGACATCTGGACAGCTGCATGTGGACAGGGGCACAGACTGGACAGAGGCATAGTCACATTATTCAATTATGTAAGGTGGTCATAATGTGTCACTACTAAGTCAGAGGCACAATATTTCGTATCTATGCAGTACACATATTACCACTATGAGGGGTGGCAATAGCAATATTCATCAGGGACACCCTCACCTCATGGTTGGTGGCAACACACGATGCATTGTACACCATCCGGGTGCAATTAACCATAGGCAAGACTGCTCTGAAGTTTGTAGCATGTTACAGGCCATCCTCTGAAACTCAGGTACCTCACAGAGCTTTCATGAAAACAGTGGCGGGGATACATGTACCTGCAAACACCATCACACTGGGTGATCCCAACTATCCAAATATAGACTGGGATCAGTACTACAGCCACAACACTCTAGCCCACAGGTTCCTAGAGTTCATACACTCACATGCCATGGAAGAACTAGTCACCATCCCCACAAGAGGAGACAACATAGTAGATCTCATCATCACAAACATGGGCTCACAATGTTCAACACCAGAGGTATACCCATCATTGGTGAGATCAGATCATGACCTACTCTCAGTGGAAGTCCACATCCCACCTCCACCCCAGATAGAAAAGACCACAGTGCAGAACCTCTCAGAAGCCGACTACACACTTCTAATGACTGTTGTGGTCTCTTTCAAAGGCGCGAAGCCAGCAGACACCATTACCCAAGCCACTGTATCACTTACAACTGCCTTCTACCAGCACCTTCAAGACTGCATGGATGAGGCAATCCCAAACAAAACACAGACTCGTTGTACCAGAGGCAAGCGTCCAGTGTGGTGGACCTCAGCCATAAACAAGCACTACAACACAAGGAAGGAGGTACTACAAGATAGAGCGATATCCGTGGAAGGGTAGACACCCCTGCTCAATATAGGTGAAACACTGAGTTCCCACATGAAATCATCCAAGGCGAATATTGGGAGTAAACCCACTAAGGGCTCACGGGACAACAATGAGGCCTTTTATAGATACGTTACACACCTGGGAGGAAACTCCCAGATATGCTCAGAATAGGCTCAGAATGCTGTAAATATCACTGAACCTACAGACATTGCCAACATACTGGCTGACAGGTTCAGTGCAGATTTCTCCACCCACCCCTCCACCACAACTGGAGAGATATGTATGAAAGAGGATTGTAGCCCCCCAAACATCTCAAATGCTCAGGTGGGAACTGCTCTATCCAAGGGAAAGGACGCAGCATCCATGGGACCAGATGGTGTCCCTGGTTTTGTGCTCCATGAACTCACTCAAGAATTAAACCCGCAGTCAGGGCAGCTGTATGATCTTAGCCTCAACTCAGGATATGTTCCCAAGGAGTGGCATATGTCAATGGTGGACCCACTTCACATGGGGTGCCTCCACCGACCACGGAAACTACCATCCCATCAGCTTGACAAGCAGGGTCTGCTAAGCTATGGAGAAGATCATAATGGAAGTCATAGATGAGGACATAGGGGACTTGCAGACATTAGATCCAACCCAGTTAGGCTTTGTTGAGGGCAGATCATGCCTTTTAAACTTGGTTGACTGTTTCATAACAGACACCAAGGCCATTGACAAGGGCAAGGCACTCCACACAGCCTACCTTGACCTGGCAAAGGCTTTCAACACAATACCCCACTTGGGTATCATTGAAAACATCACCAGCTTAAATGTGAACCCATACATCACAGGATGGGTTGCAAACCGCTACGTGACAGAACAGACAGGTTCAGACTTGCTGGTGCCATGTCACACTCCACAACTGTCACAAGTGGTGTCCCACAGGGCTCAGTCCTGGGCCCACTATTGCTCAGCATCTACTTTTCAGAAGTACAAGCAAACACAGCAGGATTATGGCTGACAAAGTTTGAAGATGACTGCAGACTGGGAACCATAGTTGGACACCCATCTGACACAGACATCCTTCAGAAGGGTGTCATAGTCACGGATAACTGGTGCCAGAGCCATGGCCTTACATTACACACTAAACAATGCATAGCCATACCCTTTGGGAAGAACAAGGTTACCACTAGTTCCCATGTAGGTGGCAATCCTCTAAGCACACAGGAGGTTATCAGGGACCTGGGCACCCAGGTTGAGAGTAACCTTTTGTTTGACACTCACGTTGCCAGGGTAGTTAGGTAGAACTTCTACATTGCCCACCTCATCATGCAGGGATTCACATCTAGATCCAGGGAGGTCATTGTTCCCTGTACTCTTCACTCATCGGACCATTGATTGAGTGCAATGCCCCATTCAGCATGTATATGACCCGACACCTATGGCAATTGGATGGGCCCACAAATTCCTCGACAGGAGGAGAAAGGGTCTCAAACATATTTCTTATGCTGCCCAACTGGAGGAATTCCAGCTTGATTCCGTGACTTACCATCTGCTCAGAGGTGACCTGTGCCTGACATCCAAGGCCATGTCCAAACCTGAGTTAATGTACACGCTTCACCTCAAGACCTCTACATCCATCAGAACTACAGTGGCAGGAGATTTAAACCTCAACACAGATATTAATAGGATGTGCTGGAGGGACAGATTCTTCAACCAGAGAGTCCCTATGCTGTGGAACAACATCCTGGTACATGTGAGGCTGAGTACCTCACTGGCTTTGTTCAAGTGAGATCTTAATCAATGGATGGGAGATTGCAGGTATGCCCCAGGGATAACCTCAGTATCACTGCTTGTCAGAGGCACAGCAATATAATGGGCAAATTATCCGTCAGAGTGAAGGTGCGGCAGACTCCACGGAACTCTGGTCTAGGCTTATAAATGCCCTAGGGCAGATAGCCTAGTATGAACCTGTGAACCTGTGAACATAGGCCTGGGGCAGTTGCTGCTATTAGGACAGTGGTCTGCAGCAAGCTATATAGTAGTAGTCAGTTTTAGCCATTGGTGTTTGACCATGGCTAATGCATGTTGCTTCTTGTTGTGGTAACAACAGGGTGTGTGGTTATCCATGCCATTTATTGGTAGTCACCCTCATTTTGTATCTTGTTCCATGTTTTTGCACATGTACATCACTGTATGAGGTGTGACCCTGGTAGTGTCAGGGTGCTGATGTGCTTTGACCCTGTTTTCTATTACAGCACTGATATGTGCATTCCTATACTGTGTGCATTTACACTGCACACATCTTGCTGTTTATACCTTTGGCATTGGGTAGCATTACATCTAGGTTCCTATCCCTTGTGATAGCTATGAGGTGGGTTTGTGTTTTGTGGTTTATGATTGGTGAGGGTGGATGTTAGTCATGGTCCTCAGGTGTGCATATGATACATGGTATTACATTACTTAACACATGGCATTCATGCCTCGGGTGGTGCTGCAGGGCTGCCTCTGTCGGATGCACATACTACACTCCCTGTACATTTGGAAGCAGGTTGTGTCATGTTAGGCATCCCTGTTACTGTATGAGTGAGTCAGAGTGGGTATCGGTCCCAGTGTTCCTACTGACCAAGCATATGTGCTATGCGTTGCCTCTTTGCCAAGGCCAGGGCATACTGGGCACGCCTCCTTCTGCCTACTGGGACAAGGTCAGGTTGTTCCTCCTCCAAGTCACCCCTGCCTGTGGTGGCCTTGGCAATGGTGTAGGGATGTTTGGCCCAGCCCTGTGCTGGTCCTGCTGCAGCTGTTTCCGCAGGATCATATTATGTAGCATAGCACATATCATGATCATTTGGGTACATGTAGTTGGTGTGTACTGCAAAGCTCCACCAGACGTGTCCAGACACCGGAACCGTGACTTGAGCAGCCCAAACACACGCTCTATGATATTACGTGTTTGTGCGTGTGCCTCATTATGGCGTTCCTGTTCGGGTGTGTGTGCATTTCTGATGGGTGTCATCAGCCACGGCTCAAGTGCATAACCAGCATCCCCCACTAGGTGTCCGTGTGGGAAGTCCCCATTGGCAAATGATTGGTACAGCTGCGCCAGATGCCAGATGTGGGAATCGTGGTAGCTACCAGGGCAGCCAGCACACACATTCATTATTATGCCCTGGGCATCACACACGACCTGGCAGTTGATGGAGGGGTATCCCTTGCGGTTAATGTAGACTCTACCCGCTCACCGGCTGGTGCCTTGATGCGTATGTGCGTGCAGTCTATTGCACCCAGCACCTCAGGGTATCCCGCTATTTGCTGGAAGAGACGCATATTGCTGGACACAACCTCACGGTCACTAGGGACATATATATGATCACTGACATGTGGTGACATGGCATCCAGGAACTGGTGCAGTACCCTGGAGGCTGATGCCTGTGATATCCCCATCATATCGCCAGTTGGTCTCTGAAAGGTACCTGTTGCTAGTATTCTTAGGCCAGCACATACCTTGGTTTCCACTGGGATGGGTTCCCCTCTGTTGGTTCTGTGTGTGAGGCGTGGCCTGCACAGCTCAACAATCTGCTGCAGGAGCTCTCTGTCCACTCTATAGCGCTCTACTATCTCCAGCTCATGTAACCCATGGTAGGTGACCCTAGGCCTGTATACTCTTCTCCTTCTCCTCACTCTGGGTTGTCTGTCAGCATCTGCATTATCACCACCCTGCGCAAGTGCCCTATGTCTGATTATAACAGCTATGGCAGCCCCTAGGATTTCTGCTCTGCGTTCAGCTTTTTCAGGTTTCAACTCTGATAGCTTAGTTTCTGGCAGTATCTCTTGTGAGAAACAGCCTGCACTGCTCTTTGTTGTGTTTTAAGTGCTGGGTTGGGCTTCTAGTCTGCCTGTGTAATTGCCTGCTTCTAATTGTTTCCACCAATTAACTTCAGTAGTATCTTCTGGCAGTTTCCCTGTATTTTGGTTGTTTCCTATTTCCTCTCTGTTTCCTGAGGGGGAGCAATGTGCACACCGGCTTAAACACGCTCACAGTAACTTAAACGCGCGTACACATCCCTACATGGTGTTACACACGCGCACACATCCTTACACGGTGTTAGCTAGGCTGATTCATGCTAAAACGCCAAGACACTGCCTTACACACGTGCGCCAGCGCAAAACCGTTGTAAACAGTTTGCAACACGCTCCCACATGTTGAACCTGCCTTACACGCCGCTGCACGCCAAGATGCACGTATATCAAGAAACTTAGAGTGTAGGGATAGCGTATGCCCTCAATTTCTTGACATTCCTAGTGTTCTGTTGGGACACACCTCCCTCCCTGATGTCTGTCTGTCATCTCTTACCTTACATTGCCCTCCAATCTGGTACATTTCTTTCTATCCTTCCCCATGATGTCACCTACCTCTTACTCTGTTCCTCCCCTTCTCTAACTCTTACACGACTCAGAAAGTGCTCATTACTTATGTGGCAGTGTGATTCAGTATTGTAAGCCTCATTTACATAGGATTGCCTAGTAATGCTTAGTTACATATCTTACACGGAGCTTCCCCTTGACAACCACTAAACGGAGGCCATATTGTTTTTGCTCTGCAAGTCCCTCCATTGACATTTCATGTAATACATAAATCCCACAATTGTGGGCTTATAAGCTTCGGTTTTCAGTTTTAGGTAGCGCACCCGCTTGCGCTGGTGTGCGCTACAGTTAAACACATAAATCCCGTGGAAAAAAAAAGTTATATAACTTTTTGCAACACTTTTCATGCCAATGGCCACATATTTGGCCATTGGCATGCTTAATATAACAAATGCACCCTTTATTTGGAGCTGACATAGCTCCGTTTTTAATTTTGCAGAAATGTACTCAGTTGTCAGCTGAGTACATTTCTGTAGTTAACGTCCGTTACACGGACTGGTTTGGGCTTCGTGGATCGCTCACATACCTCATTTGCATATCTTGGAGCTGCAAATGAGGTATTGAGCATTTCCACGCCCACTCCGTGTAAGAGACGTGTTAGCTGTCTCTTACACGGAGATTTGGGCTGTTGCTGAATCAGGAGGCTTACACGGAGGCTTACACTACTCTTGAACTCCGTGTAAGCCTTCCTGAATCTGGCCCATTGTGTATCATATACAAAGTAATGTTTTTAAAATAATGTTTTTTTGAAATAAACATTTTAATAAAATGAAATAATAAAATATTTCATATATTTTATTCATGATACACATATAGTTAAATAGTGCTGTTGAATTAGAGGCGTCTTCATTCATGGCCTATAGATATTAGTTAGAACAAATGCAACGTTTCAATAAGCATAGACAAATATATATATATATATATATATATATATATAACAACCTTTACTTATATATCCTGCTGTCTAGAACTGGTTTAATACAAATGCTCTGATTCAGACCTGGATATAAGTGGGCACCTAATTTTAAAATCCATGACAATTCAATATTTGCTAAGGTGTTTACATTATTGCCCCATCTTTTATTCAAACCTACTAGCTGCAATACTCTAAATCTAAAACTATGCTCTGTGAATTCATTTATGTGTCTGGCTAGAGCATTCTTATCATTCTTCTTCTTTATTTCATAAATGTGATTATATATCCTTTGCTTAATTTTTCTCTTAGTTAGACCAACATAAAATGCTTCACATCTTGTGCATGTCGCTAAATATACCAAATTCATAGAATTGCAGCTTGCATAAAATCTGGGTTTGAATATGAAATCCATTCTTGGGTGTTCATATAATTGTTTATCACTTATATATCGACACATATTACATCTTGTACATGGGAAGGTGCCTACAGTTTTAAGGTGTATCTGTTCATTTGACTTGCCTTTCTCCTCTTTAAAACATAGCAGTCGTTTTAAACTAGGTGAATTTTTATAAATGAATTTAGGTTGCTCACCTACTATATTTTTGATTCCTTCATCCACAGTTAGTAGTTTCCAATTTTGTTTAATTATATTCTTTAAATCATAAATATCATTTGTATATTGCATCAAATATGCTACTCTATTTTTAGTAGTAGAAGTCCTTCTATTAACTGTGGATTGGTTAAATGCCTTCTTATGTTTTACTATTGAATTTGGTGCATGATCATTCGTTGGAAAGACTTCATTTTTAATTTCATTTAACATTTTCTTGTTGTAGCCTCTATCTATAAAGAGCTTCTCCATATTGTCTGTTTCTTGAATGAGCACTTGATGATTGTCACAGCCTTCCTATTCTAATATATTGACTTTTGACTATACCTGGGAACACATGTCTAGGATGCATGCTGTTGTAATGTAAGAGGTTGTTCACCCAACATGTCTTTCTATACAAACTAGTTTCCATCCGGTTCCCATTCATTGCAATGTTGATGTCTAAAAAACTAATACAAGTATAAGACCACTCCATAGTAAACTTTAAAAACTGGGTGGTTGAATCCAAATGTGTTAAAAACTTTTTAAAATCATCCAAGGTGCCTTCCCATAAAATCAGAATGTCATCTACAAATCTTCTATACATTCTGATATTTTCAGTGTACCTTGCATCATTGAATAAATTATTTCTCTCCCAATTGAAGACAACTAAATTAGCATAAGTGTTAGCAACGGGAGTGCCCATAGCTGCTCCCCATTGCTGTAGATAGTATTTATCTTTAAACATAAATGCATTATTCTCAAGAACCATTTGTAAAAGGAAATGTAGCAAAATCTTCTCATCTGTATCAAAATCTGTATCTAAATTAAACACTTCCATCATAGCTTGCAAACCTTCTTCATTAGGTATACTAGTGAAGAGGTTTTTAACATCTAAAGTTATCAAGATGCAACCATCCAATGCTTTTGTATAGCTTTCATTGAACTCTTTAATGTCATCCAATAAATGATAGGTGTCTTTAAGAATGGTGGGGATGGAGTCAACTATAGGTCTTAATATAGTTTCTAAGTATATGGATACATTAGAAGTGACCCATCCCCTACCTGAAACAATTGGACGCATTGGGAGAGGAAATGTTCCCTTATGTACCTTGGGTAGGCCTTTCATGGAGGGTATCAAAGGTAAATCAATAACTAAAAAATCATATAGCTCTCTATCTACTTGTCTACACATTAAGAGGTCGTAAATATTGTCATGCACATTTTGTATAATCTTAGATATATCAGTCCCGGATATAACTCTGTATGTTTTAATATCATTCAGAAGTATATACATGCTTTCATTGTAATTTACTGTATCCATAAGGACTATGCTGCCCTCTTTGTCGGCTGGTTTTATGGTTAGCATATCATCCTCTTTTAGTTTAGTAAGTGAGGTTAATTCAGAACTGGTCATGTTATAAAACTTGTTCCTTTTTCTATTTTTGTTGTTATGTGTGTAATATTCATAGAAATCATCCTCACATATTCTAATAAAACAGTCTACATTGTTTGATACAGGAGGAATAAAATTACTTCTCTTCTTTAAAGGTACGCTTGCAGTAGCTTCAGAAGTTTCTGTGCATGTGTGAAAATACATTTTGAGAGCTACCGACCTACCAAATAATCTTAATTCAGTCAGCGTGTTATTCAGCTTGCTACATTGCGAGGGTATAAAACCCAGCCCTTTATTTAACAACGCTAAATCAGTTTCATTAATTCCTCTATTGGAAAAGTCATATACTAAATCATTTAATTTCTTACGTTTTTCCTTTGTCCATATCTTTCCTCTGAAAACTTCCTCTTCCTGGGACCTTTGCTCAATGAGCGGCCTCTTGTATAATGTGTCTGTCTGATAGGATACGGTAAAAAACGTGTGTCATCTAGGGTATTGTTTTTCCGACGGACGACTTGTTCATTCTCTTTAATGGATGCTCCCAAGGCCAGCTGATTAGGTGGTGGCGTTGATGTATCAGCAACAGTTCTATTCTGAAGGGCATTGGTTAAAGCAATTTCATTTGGAGTGATGTTGAAGTTTACTTCACTTGTTGCGTTACCGGTGGTTGTTGGTGCTTCATTCGCTTCCCTCAAATGATCCGTTCGGCTGTTGACATGTGTTCTGTGCGTCGTAGCATCATCGGCTCCTCCTTCCAAGGCTACGGCTGTCCCTGGTTGTGCCTGATCATGTATCCTCGGCCACACGAAGATGTTGCCATTTACGAAATCACTATGGTCACGGCATAATTTCTTTTGTTTGGTTAATTTGAGTTTTTCACTGTATATATTCAATTGGGAATGCAAATTTTCTATTTTTCTAGAGCAAAAATTATTAGATATGAAGCGCTCATAGATGTCTTTTCGAAGCGCCTCAACCTTTTTTTGTAGGTCTATCTCAATTGGCAGGAGGTACTCCAAAATCAAGTTAATGTAACTGAATCCAATGTTAATATTTAGATCTTGCCACTTCTTCAAAAGGACAGGATGCTGTTCGCCATAAGTAGGCATGCAAAGTACTCGCATGCCTCTGGGTATTACTTTAAAATGTACGCAAGCCTCTAGGTGCTTGCGCTGCCAGGAGTATCTTTGCAATCTATACATATCATTCTCTAATTGTCTTAGCAATATGTTAAACTCAGTCATATTATTAGTTTCTACATTCGGACTTGATATTTCAGAAGATACCTGTAGATCAAGCTGTAGTAACGGGTTTTCATGTGAGTGAATGAGATATTCCCATTTATGTTGACTCCCTCTTGGAACCGGAGTATAATCAAGTTCTATCACTGCATCTTCCATGTTGTGGTTCCTCCGGTAAAGACAGATGTAAAATAAAGAACTGTATATATATACCGGATGGTGCCAATAGAATCCTCAGTCAAATAGAAGAACGATATGTTGTAAAAAACACTGATGGATTCGACAACCAGGAAATGAGTACTGCTTCAAAATACCATAAACAAACTCTTTATTCATGGAAAACAAACAGATAAGCGCTTTCACGCACTTGGAGTGCGCTTCCTCAGATCTTCACATTTAATCAACAATTGCAGATAGTATATATAGCCAGTAAAATTCAATTAAATCAGGTCAATGCATTCAATCATTCAATTACTTAATTAGATTCAGGGTAATGAACAGTGCTCACATTTATATAAAGAAACAGTAGAAGGTAAATTCAAATGAATTGTCACAATGCTTGTGTGTGCCTGTCAAAAACAATGCTTTCTGACTTTAAAACATTTTAAAACATTTAAAACATTTCTGATCGCTGTGTGATAATGTGCATTTTGTAAACGTATAGAACAATATATGTTCATATATAAAATCTTTCATATGTTCTGTATGAAAATAAATATAAATACATGTGAAAAGTACATAAAAATGAGTAAAATATAAAGTGTGAAATTCATGAAATCACATGTAGACACATGTATATAAAAGATATTCCTATCTATAAATATCAAACATAACTATCATATTGGAACATCATATTATATAGTATGTAGATGTCAATAACTTATATAGAAATATAGCTATAAAACTACAAAACCAAAAATATAGGGATAAACATTTATTTTGTTTTTCTATGTACTTCCTTGCTAAAAATGTATATATAAACTCTCAAATGTATATTCAAATTCTGCATACTTTCATACTAAAGGTATCTATAAAATCTCAAATATTAATAGATAAATAAATAGATAAATAAATAAATAGATAGATAGATAGATCATTATATGTACATATATTATATACTATTCAGTAAGATATGTATAAGTATTTACTTTCTTATCCAATCTTTCATATCTAACTGTGATCCCAGCTTGCTCTTAAGGTTTAAAAGCAATGATAAGGTATTATTTAATCAAGTCAAAAAACTGAAAGGGGAAAAATGTGATTGCAATGTTATGAATAACCAATAAAGGGATCATCCATCCACAGGTTATAGGGATTGTGCTTGCAGTAAAATGCTATGCATCTTTCACAATAAGGAAAGAACTATGCCAGAGTGATAAGGAGAGTGGGGGATGTCATCTCTTATAAAACTACAGACACGGTAAATGCTACCATAAATACAATTAAAAAAGCTCATACTAAATGCAAAATGTGTTAGCATTACAGTTCAGGATGGCTGAAATAAGTAAAGAAAGTGACACCAAATTAGATGGCTTCATTTCAGCTATTTGTTACAGACTGAAGAACCAAGCCAGGTCTCATGCCTTGCACCTCAGTTTGCTAGCTGTCTTAAAGGTATAATATAGCCTTTGTATTCTGCATGTAACTCATTTTAGCTGAAGCAGACCCATAGTTAGGTCATTTGGCACCATGAGCAGTTCCCCAGACTGGTGCCTCCCCACAACCTAAAGTTGAGGATCAAAATAAGGTCTCCCACTATAAACCATAACTGTTGTAAGCTTTTCTTACTACAACTGCAACAAGCTGCTTGCTAAAGTTACTGGAGTGCTGAGCTCTACAGGTGCAGTACCAACATTAACTATGGAAGCAGCTGTATCACCAGTGGCTTCTTATATCACTGTTGGAAATCCACTCACATTCCATCATCAGCTGCTGATTTCACTACCTAACAGCTTATACCTGGAGCACCTGCCCCCTTCGCCCTGGCCTAGTTATGGCTCTATGCTGACGATATGGTTTCGGTATACAATCATTGTATACATTTATAGAAACAAATACTAAATCTGTGAGAGCCATGCCACTTTTGCAATACACATGAATTCCTGCTTTGAAACCCTTTGTGAACTATAAACATTTAGAATGTTTGAGAGTCTTTTGTAACATGTTGCCCAAACAACAAATATGTGCAGTCACTGACTGGATTGGACTTCCCTTACTTTGATTATAGCCACTCAGATTAGTAGCATCTAAGTTCAGAGACTGTGGCTGTGCTGACCAAGAAATCCACCTATTGGAGCTGTTATTAGGAATAGATACTCTATTTCAAGTTTCTTGAGGTGAGCATTAAACCTTCTACTAAGCACAGATTTATCTCATCTCTTTCCTGATGTAGAAGCATATTTGTCAAGTTCTACAGTGGACGATCCCTCCTGCACAATTGCATATTATCACTCTGTATGATTTAAGATCTCTGTTGATCTGTGAGAGAAACAATTGTACCTTAAGCTGACACATTATCCCATTGACTAAAATCTAGAATAATCCTGACCTTTCTTCTCCACTCAAAACAGATATAAATCCTTTGCAATTTTATTGTAAAACATCTTCTTCTATACCTTTCGCTTTTCTGTAGCGTCTCTGATGTTGGTGTTCTGCTCTCCGAAATGCAAAGGAAGTGGGAAGTTTCAGTCTCAGTATTCTACCAATTAACAGCTGTACTCATAGACGAAGGCCTAATGCTTGCAGCAGAGCTGTAGCAAACACATCTGGTGCTCTGGGCCGTTCCCAGACTGGAACCCCTCTAACTCCAAAGCTGAAGACTGAAGAAAATGTCCTCTTACCAAGCCTTTGACATTACTGCACACTCCTGTATTATTGAGAAATGTACCCAATTAAGGGTTAAGCCTTACATAATCCATATGATAGCTAACTGGCTCGGAGGCAAGATAAACAAAATCAGGAGTGGTGACACACTCTCCTCAAAAATGCAAGTCAGCAGAGGCATCCCACAGCATTTTGTTTTGAGACCACTCCTCTTCATCATAAACGTTGCTGATGTCAAGGGTCTCTAACTGAATACATTTGCTGAAGACTGCAAATCTGAAGTGGTCCTCAGCTTACCAGATGACATTTATGACTTTTAAAAGGGCCTAATCCATAAAACTCCCTAGTCTCTGGACCACAGTCTTAAACACACTGCAAAGAAATGCACTTCAGGTGTATGCTGGGAAATAGGAAAACCACTACATCTGCCTCATAAATACTCCTCCCCCAAATATAGATACCTTCATAAGAGATATAGCCACGTTGATGGACAACATACTCTGACCACTACATATCAACTATATGCATATATCATTTTGTAAGAATTTGTGAAATATTCCATTAATTGCACCACAATTCATTCCAAAAATACATCACTTACTTCTTTGTAAATACAACAAAAATTAACAAACACAGGTGTTTTTATATGGAGGCAAGCCCCCTTACCACAGTCCCTCAAACACTGCCTAAACCATACCAACTCTAAGATCATAAAAGAGTGTGTGAAAGGAAACATTTCCTCTACAGAAACATGTATACATACTCATATGCAAACAAATACACAAACTTCAACAAAAGTTCACACACAAACACACACAAACTATCCTCACCCACAAAACCCCTTCCTCCTATACACACCATTCACTACATCATTTTTTCTTGCACATGTGTAAACATTTAACCAGCAAGACTAACTCTGGCACCTTTTAAGCTTAAGTGTTGGTACCAAACAATGATACAGGTCAACAAAACATGAATCAATGAAAAGATATGTCAAGTTATGTATATATACATAGATGCAAATAGCTAGCTAGCTATCTAGATAGATAGATAGATAGACAGATAGAGAGATAGATAGATTTATTTATTTATTTATAGTTTTGTTTGCCAGGATAGTCCATTGGGCCATGAGGAGCCCATTTTCCATGTAGTCCTGGGGAGAAAAGCTCCAGAAAATTACAAATTACAGATTTAACATTAAGAGTAAGTAATTAGAGAAATGTAATGTCCACAAATGAAGCAAAATTAATCAAATAGAAAAACACATAATAGTAGAGTGCACATATTAGTACAATGCAATAAGAGTAATATTTACAAACAAAGTTTTTAAGAGTTTAACATATTAGCACAACGCAATAACAGAAACAGTCTAAATTTTTTAACAGTTATGCTAATTCATGCAGTTAATTTTTAGGCTACTGAATTGTACCATTATAGGAGTTATGCTATTTCCTAGAGTTTATTAGGGGTACAAAACAATGGGTCTACTTCACGATGTCGAAAGCCGACAATATCGAAGCTGATATTGTTGGCACCACAACATCGAAAGCGCAGAACATCATGCAGGTAAATGGAACTCTCCGTAGGGGGAGATTTTACCTCAATGTAGTGTGGTCTCAGAGTTGGAATATTTCAGTAGGGGGTGAGGGGGGCACAGCCCCCCACTTGGGGGGGGCAGGTGAGCTTGCCCCCTTGCCTACGCTAGTTAGTTTTTATTTTTGTTTGTTTTTTTTTAAACGTTATTCGATGTTTTACTACATCGATCACTAGAGATCGATCTTTAGTGATTCGATGTAGTAAGATTTCGATAACGTGATATAGGTGCCAAAACAATGGGAGGCTATAGCTTATAGAAAGTAGCTATAGTGTAGGGGAATTATGTGGGGTGGGAGCAACAGCATTCCCATAGTAAAGTTAGTTGTGTGTGAAGTAAGGTTTTGAATGAAGAGAGGCTGCTGGTGGTGCGGATGAAAGGTGGGAGGGAATTCCAATGGCATGCTAGAGAGAAGGACATTAGATGTTTGCCTGGTGGACAGGCAGGTTTATGCAGTTCAATTAGATTTTGGGAATTAGATCTCAAAAGTCTATTTGGCTGGGGCATTTTAAAGGTGGTGGCAAAAGAGGGACAGACAGAAGGGGTGAAAATAAGTTTGTGTGCTTGGACAAGATCGACAGATAGATAGACAGATAGATAGATAGATAGATAGATAGATAGATAGATAGATAGATAGATAGATACACATATATAGATACAGCTATGCAAACTGACAAATTATATATATTGATATATGATACACACACACACACACACACACACACACACACACACACTCTTTATATATATATATATATATATATATATATATATATATATATATATATATATATATATATATATATATATATAAAGAGAGAGAACGAGAATATATGAGTAATATATGAGTTATCATTGCACACATTTTTATCTTATGGTGAAACGGTGGTGTTTTCTGCCACTAGTACAGTTTGTCTAATTACGTAAAGATTGAAGTCATTATATCAACCAATACACAATTCAAGGTCTTTTGCCCTTTTTTCAAGTTTGTGTTACCCTGGACTTAAGTGTATTTAATTTTCGGGAATGTGGGGGTACCCCACGTAAGAAGCTGTTTTGTTTGTTTTACTTTTTATAATCACAGGTGTAACCAATTGGTTTACATTTGTGATTACTTTTGTGTGATAATTTTAGTGGTAACTAAAGGTAATTCCTGGTGAATTTGTTGGATGTTTTGTGCAACGATCAATTTCACCAGCGATTATTCATTATAAACTCATATACATCTCTCTATATATATAAATATATACACACATATACATATATTATACATTTGCGCATGCGTGCGTGTCTGTGTGTGTGTGTGTGTGTGTGTGTGTGTGTGTATGTGTGTGCGCGCGTGCATTTGCGCGCTTGCGTGTGTGTGTGTGTGTGTGTGTGTGTGTGTGTGTGTGTGTGTAGATGGATATATATATATATATATATATATATATATATATACATTTATTTTATTTATTTTTATTTATTTATTTTATTTTACATTTGTTTACCAGGCTAGTCCAACTGGATATATTTCCATTTTCAGCTGAGGCCTGGGGAGAAAAGCTCCACATTGAAGTTAATACAAACAAGTCATTACATAAAGAAAGCAAGTAGTTAGTAAAAATACAGACAGAAATAAGGTTCACTCTAAAATATACTAGTTGAAAATTTATACTAGGAAGGACGTTTACTTTTATTTACAGTATAAGAATAGGGGAGTTATACTTTAGTAAAACATTCATGAAGAGTATAATTGATTAAGTAAATATAAACCATACAACCATACAACGTTCTATATTAATTCATATCAGAGGCTAATTAACAAGGGTGTTTTTGAGATTGTCTACTCTAGGGAGTGAGTAGAGAGAGGTAAGAGAGGGTGATTATGAGAAGAGTAATTAGTAGAATCATAAGATTAGTCGGGATTGATGCATGGGTATAGCCAGAGTGTTTTTAGATGTTGTTTGAGCTTTTGTTTAAAGAGGAAGGGTGATGATGTAAAAGTTAGAGTGGTAGGTAGAAGATTCCAGTATTTACCTATGGTGTTGGAGAATAGTGAATCACCTGCAATGTTATTGGACTTAGTTAGCTTCACAAGAAGTTTATTAGAGGAGCATAGTGAATTTAGATTAGAATAGGGAGAAATAAGGTCAGAAAGTATAGGGGTATTTTTTGGTTGGTGAAATATCCTGTGAACAAAGGTAAGTTGGGGGAGTAATAGTGTATTTTTCAGTTCTAGCCAGTTTAGTTGTAGTAGATTCTGACAGTGGTGAGTTCTAAATGGGTTTCCAGTAGCAAATCTAGCAATGCTATTGTATGCATTTGCTAGTTTAGTGAGGTTATTTTTCTTTAGGTTAGTGTATATGGGTGAGGCATAAAGAAGAGTAGAAATAGGATGAGAGTGAGCGAGTGTAATTTTGGCCTGTGGAGTTAGAAAGGTTTTAATTCTATATAAGGAGCCAAGTTTTCTATTTACGGTTTTAATAATGTTATTAATGTGGTTATCAAAAGTGAGGTTATTGTCAATTATAATACCTAGCAGTTTAGTGGTAGAGTCAGGGACTATATGTGTACCATTATTGGAAGTAATAGAGAAGTCTAAGAGGGGGGACTTACTATTAGGCCTGAAGAGCAGGAGTTTGGTTTTACTGGCATTCAAAAGGAGGCAGCATTTCAAGAACCATGCCTCAACTGTGCTAAATATATTCTGTGTTAGGGTTTGTAGTTCGGAGGAGGTGTTTGTAGAGCATATGAGTGTTGAGTCGTCTGCATATTGAATACATGTAGCCTGAGGTATTGCTACATGTAAGTCATTTATGAATAAAGAGAAGAGGAGAGGACCTAGGATGGAACCTTGTGGTACTCCAAGAGAGACTGGCAGAAGGGATGAAAGTGTGTTTTCCCAGAGAACAGCCTGTTGCCTGTTACTAAGGTAGGAAGTAAACCATTGAACAGCTTTGGTATCTAGAGAGAAAGATTCAAGGGTTTTTAAGAGCATATGGTGGTTTACCATGTCAAAGGCTTTTGACAGGTCTATGAAGAGTGCTGATGACAGGATACTATTATTGTGGTTTCTATTGATACACTCAGTAAAGGATAGGAGAGCTGTGGTAGTGCTATGAAATGGCCTATAGCCATGTTGGCAGTTGGCTAGTAAGTTATATTGAGTTAAGTGGTGCATTAGCTGATGATGAATACATTCCTCCATAATTTTTGCTAAGGGTGATAAGAGTGCTATAGGTATGTAGTTAGAATACTCATTTGAGCTGCCTCCTTTATGTAATGGGATTATGTGGGAAATTTTCCAGATAGCAGGGATGGTTCCTTCATTGATGGTTCTGTTTATAAGGAGGGATACGGGATAAGCTACTGCTTCAGCTGCTTTTGAAGGTATTCAGATGGTAACTGATCTGCAGATTGGGTACAAGGTTTGAGTTTTTGGATGAGTTTTAGGATGTAGGAAGTAGAGATAGGTTGTAGATGAAATATGGGGAGATTAGCAGATATACTGGTGGGAGGGTTAGATTTGTCTATAGTAAGTTGACTTGCTAGTGAATTAATGGTGTCTGTGAAAAAGGAGTTAAAGGCATTGGCAGTTTGGTGTGAGGTATTCTTTTCGGCCCCTAAAGGGGAAGGTGTACTAGAGTGGCCTGGGTGTAGGAGCGAATTTAAGGTTGACCGGAACTTTTTGGGGTTGTTATGATGAGTTTGCTGTAGTTTACAGTAATAGTTATTTTTATCTGTAAAAATAGCTTTTTTAGTGCTATTTCTTAACTGTCTAAAGGTTTGATGGTCTGAAATAGTTTTTGTAGTTCTCCATTTAGCCCAAGATTTATTCCTAAGTAGTATTTTTTGTCTTGTCTCTTTGGACAGCCAGTGGGCAGGTTTAGATTTAACTCTGACAGATCATTTTGGAGCATGTTGGTCAAGGATTGATAGGAATTTGATATTGAAGTAATTGATAGTATCTTCAAGGGTTAGGGTTTTTAGAAGATTCCAGTTACAGGCTTTTAGTTCATTTTGGAATAATAATGGGTTGAAGTGTTTATTGCTACGTGAGACCCTGTAGGTAGGGGTGTAATTAATGTCACTCTTTTGTCTTATGATGTAAGTTAAGGAATGATCACTTACATCATCAGGCAAAGTTCCTACTGTATATGTTTGTTGCAGTTTGTTAGTAAGAATCCAGTCTAAAATACTTTCTTTGTTATTGGGTTTATTGATTCTTGTGGGATTATTGATTGTCTGAGTAAAGCCATGAAGATTTATATGAGATGAAGGATTATTTGTATTGACAGAGGACCAATCACAATTAAAATCTCCTAAAATGATTGTTTCTTGTGGGTAGGAAGAATATATACAACTTAGGATATTCTCAATTTTAGTGTAATTATTGCCAGGAGGTAGGTAGATACAGATGATATAGATTGATTTATTAGGGTTTAGTTGTAGTTTAGAAGTAAGGATTTCAGCTTTATCATCATTTAATGGGTTGGAAGGTTGTGAGGAGATTTTTAGTCCATTTTTAAACAGAAGTGCTACTCCTCCACCCTTACGTTTTAAGCGGTCCATTCTCAAAATGTTATATCCAGGGGGAAGTATTGCATTGTCTTTAGTACCAGGTTTCAGCCAAGTTTCAGTGAGACAGAGAATGCCAAAGGAGTGAGTATCAAGGAGGGCATGGTGATGGGCAATCTTATTGTTAATACTTCGGATATTGAGATGTCCAATAAGTAAGGCGTTAGAAACAGTGGTTAGTGTAGGTGGGGTAGAGTATGAGATATTATAAGTTATGTCAGTAGAGTTGTTAGTTGGTTCTGGGTTAGGGTGGATGTCACCATCACTAAGGATTGGCATTTTTAGTTCAAGTGATGGTTTGCATGAGAAGTTGGTTAGGTATTTTAGCCACCTTATGTTTGGATTGTTGATGTTAATGTGTGTATGTCGATGGTATTTGGGTAGTAGGTAGTTGGGGGTGCTTATAATGTTTGAATGAGTATAAGTATTGCTAGGATGTTGGAAGGCTGTTTGTCTGTGACAGTTAGTAAAGTGGAAATAATTAGCTCTTTCATAAGAAGTAAGGAGATAGCTGAAGGTTAAGCATAGAGAGCATATGTATGTGAATATTAGTTTAGTTAGTATAGTATTAGATATGAGAGACATATTGCTAAGAAGAGTTGTAAGCCCTAGGAGGTAGGGTTAATATGTAAAAAGCAAGTTAAAGTATAGGAAAGGTAATAGTTTTCCTGAGAGGAGTAGTTATGAGTATAAGTGAAAGGTAGGTGTTAGGAGAGAGGGAGTAGATAGAGTAAAATTAGGAGGGATGAGGTGGGGTTATAGTAATTAAGAGAGAGAGAATAGATAAGGTATTTAAGGAGGGATGAGAAGGAGTTATATTAATGAACAGTTACAGAGGATAGGATGGCTTAGGGAGGGGGTGTGGTTAGGGTGGCTTAGGGAGTGGGTGTGGTTAGGGAGGTATAAGTGTAAGGGCACTGGGGGTGGGTGGGATATGGGGGTAGGGTAGGGGAGCGGAGCAGGGCAGAACCAGTCAGTAGATTGTGTGGAGCCAATCAGACCTTCCAGAGAGCTTATCGCCGAAGTATATCAGGCAGATAAGTAGCACCTTATTGTGGAAGTTTTATGACAGTAAATTTAGGCAAACCAGTTTACTTTAAAGGTAATCAAAACCAGTTTACTTTTATTCTGTGAATCAGTGACTGCTATATTCGTTTTAATAGATAAATTCGGTTACAAAATAAGGTTAGTTTAGCAGAGATGAAGAACAAACCTCAGCAGATTTATAGAAAAAAAGTCACTGTATTGTGCTGCCATCTAGTGGCGTAAGGGGGGAAAGACCTCAACTTTAGGTTAAACAGGAAAATATTCTAAATGGGAGATAAGACGGCCTGGGTAGGTTCTGCGAGTGTGCTGGCCCAGTTCAGACAGGTCTTAGGACATTTAAAAAAATAAAAGGTACTAAAGACACATACATCAAATCTTTAGGGCTGTCAGCAATAGCCAATGCTGGGAAATATAAAGGGATGCTTCCAGGTGTTCACACTTTGGGACACTGCGTTGTGGCTTCTGTGAAGTAAGTTACTTGTGGGAAGTCCTACAGCAGTGGGGGACAACCCGATTAGCAGTACTTGGCTTCCAGGCTAAAAAAGGAAGCGAAATAGGAAGGTTATAAGTATAGGTAGGAGGTACATACAGGGAGAAGAGTGAGGCTATGTAGTGGAGTACAAGGGTAGGTGTAAGGACAAGAGAGCAGCCAATATAGCATGTAGTCAGTGTACATTTTAAATATATATATATATATATATATATATATATATATATATATATATATATACCAAAAATAGGATCGCTCAGGAGAACCAGATGAGGGTACAGACCGGGAACCAAGCACAGTGAATTCCAAGGCAGTTTATTGACAAATTCCAAACGCTGGTATACAAAAATACGTTTTCGAAAATCTTTTTCAAGGCAAAAACAACGTTCACAAATCACTTCCACTTAAATACAAATTTAAAATCTTGCATAAACCAATAAAATCATGAACCCAATTACCTGTTTAAATTGATAATTAAAGTGAAAAACACATATAAAGGAACCAAGGGAAACAATGATCTTTCTCTTAATATAAAAACTCATTCAAAAACCATTTGGTATGTATACAAATTAATAATCAATTCTGTACTGTATGTGACATAATTAAAACATTAATATAATTCATTTTATAAGTTAGTTGTTATAAATATGTATATGTATATAAAAATAAATTGATTCTGATATATATAATAAAAAATAATGTTAGTGACATCTAGTGGCAGTTTAAGGTTTTGCACTTCTTAGCTTTAAAACTGGCAAACGCTGATGTACAAAAATACATTTTCGAAAATCTTTTCCAAGGCAAAAACAACGTTCAAAATCAATTCCATTTAAATACAAAATTAAAATCTTGCATAAACCAATAATATCATGAACACAATTACCTGTTTAGATTAATAATTGAAGTAAAAAACACATATAACGGAACCAAAGGAAACAATGATCTTTCTCTTAATATAAAAACTCATCCAAAAACCATTTTGTATATATGTGAATTAATAATCAGTTCTGTATTGTATGTGACATAATTGAAACATTAAAATAATTGGTTATATAAATTTATTATTATAAATATATATATGTATATAAAAATAAATTAATTCTAATATGTGTAATAAAATGATGTTGGTGACATCTAGTGGTGGTTTATAATTTTGCACTTCTTAGCTTTAAAACAGGCATTAAAGAAATTGTATCATTTAGACCAGGAAACCTGGTGGCTTCTAATATAATCTGCCAATACAGCTCTCTATATTCTAACCTGGTCTCCCACATACCTCCCCTAATTTCTTTGGGAACCACTTCAATGACAAAAAAATGAAAGGAGGCTGTTGGACATAAAAGAATATGTCTGAAAAGTGCATTGTTAATATTTTCCTTTTTTATTTCATAATGGTGCTCATACATCCTAGTTTTTAGTTTCCTCTCAGTTTTACCAACGTAAAAGGAACCACAGGGGGAACACACAGCAATATAGACTACACCATAGCTGTTACAGTTGGAAAATGTATTGCTCCTAATGTGTCTATTCCTACTGGGAATGAAAATGCTGGAACAATTTTCAACATGAGGGCATTGGGAACATGAACCACATTTGTAGGTCCCCTTTCTTCTAGATGAATGATCAGATCTAGGGCCACCAAATTCAAAAAGTCTTTTAAAGTTAGTGTCCCTCCTGTATATAAACTTCAATGGTGGGTTTTGAATTTTAGTTCAGTGAACTGGAGAAAACGTTCCCATTCTCTCTTAATTACTTCCCTGATATTGCGTGAGTCCCCCGTATAATCCATAATATAGGCCCCTTCATAAAAAGTATTGGAGGCTAAATCATTATTGGGGGTATTCAATGTTTCATCCTGTCCTAAAATAGGTGCAAACCTCCCTTTCCTACCCTGAACCACCTCTTCTATGATATCTTGAATAAGTTTATCTGGATAATCTCTATCTCGAAACATCTGAGCCACAAATTCTACTTCCTTAACAAAGTCATCTTCTTCAGATGTCATCCGACTTATTCTCACTAGCTGTCCCTTGACCAAGTTCTTTTTTTGAAAGAATGGATGACCACTGTTATAATGTAGATATGAATTTGAAAAAGTTTTTTTCCGGTATACCTTAGAAGAAAAATGGTGGTCCAATTTGGCCAAGGAAATGTCCAAATATATTAGTTCACTATGGTTAGAGGAATATGTAAAATCAAGAAAATCAGTTGTCCCTTTAAGATATGTAAGGAATTCTAAAAATCTTTCATAGGACTCATGCCAAAAAATAACAATATCGTCCAGAAAGCGTTTGTAAAAACACCAACAGTGGGAAAATTCACAGTTGATAACAAATAGTTTCTCCCACCAAGATAAAACAATGTTTGCGTAAGTAGGGGCACATTTTGCCCCCATAGCTACCCCTCTCTCCTGTTTAAAAAATTCACCCTCAAAAAACATAAAATTATTTTTGAGTACTATTTCCATAAGAATTAAACAGGTGTTAAAATCATCAGAACCAAAATTACCAAAATCTCTCATACTTTCCTCCAACCATAGTAAACCTGTTTCGTGTGGGATAGAACCAAAAAGGTCAACTATATCTAAAGTAACAAATAGTAGGTTGGGATGGAAAAGTTCAGGTTTAATATGTCTTAAAAAATCCCAGGAGTCCTTAAGAGTAGTACTCCCATGATTGGAGAGGGCTTTCAATTTTACATCTAGATATTTGGCTAGGGGGGCTGTCATAGACCCCTCCGAGGAAACAATGTGTCTTAAAGGTGGGTCGGAAGAATCCTTGTGGACCTTCGGAATACCAAAGACTGAGGGGGTCCTGGGATGTCTGTTATACAAAAAGTTATAGGTTTCCAAATCTATGGATTCTTCCAATAACAGGTCATTTAAAAGTAAACCAATTTTGGTTTGAGCAATATTGACCTCATTAATAGAGGCCTTGGAATACTTAGAATTATCCATTAACATATCTTTCATTTTTGATTCATATAAAATATAATCCATTAAAACTGTACCCCCTCCTTTGTCAGGTTGCATAATTCTTAAGGATGTGTTGTTACTAAGTTGATTCAAAAGCAATTTCTCATCCTTGGAAAGGTTGGAAAATATCTTGTGTGTGTTAATGGTTTTCCTAATCTCCCTTTCCATAATGATTTCTAAATTTTTGAGCTGTGGATGAAGGGGTGGATTAAAAGTACTTTTTTTCTTCAAAATAGAGTGACTATGTACAAATGGTGGGTCTGCCAACACCAAGGCCAAATTCCTTTTACGTAGAAATAATTTCAAATCTATAATAGACTGAGGAATGTTCCCTTTTCTAATGGGTATATATTTAAAACCCTTGGAAAACAATTTGAAATGTTCCGAATTGATGGATTCGGAACTATAATTAAAAATCCTATAATTATTATATTCAAAAATGTTACCATGATGTTATATATATATATACAGTATATATGTTGCCACAAATGAGTTTAGTGGTGCAGGAGTACCATGCCTTAGTCATGTGTGATAAACCTGCCCTAGCCCCTAAACCCAACCATTTCCCCAACAGTGCCACTATTCTGACAAAATGTGTCTAAATTTAGTGGAAGGTTTTAATATTTTTTCTTTTTTTTTTTTTTGAGATGTTCTCCTTTTGTCATCAGTGCAGTTTCAATGCTCTTTTGTTTTTGGTAAGAATGTTTTGACATGCCAACATCAATGTGTTGTACATCAATATTTGTGCACATTGGTAGACTGTCATAAATGCATATATGTATGTGTATGCATGTGTGTGTGTGTGTGTGTGTGTGTGTGTGTGTGTGTGTGTGTGTGTGTGTGTGTGTGTGTGTGTGTGTGTGTGTGTGTGTGTGTGTGCGTGTGTGTGTGGGTGCATGTGAGTGCATGTGTGTGCTTGTGTGTGCGTGTCTGTGCGTGTGTGTGTGTGTGTGTGTGTGTGTGTGTGTGTGTGTGTGTGTGTGTGTGTGTGTGTGTGTCTAAATATCGGTGGATCTGTTACCAACTACTAAGCGTCCCAATACCTGACACTTAAAGCTCCAAGCAAATTAGGTCAACTGCAAAACCAGTTGAATCTGCATAAAAAAGTTCTTTGCAGAGGAGCTATTCCATTTCACACTAATACAGCACAGCTTCATCACTTAGAATAATCTAACACCTACATAACCCGACTTTCACCCTCATCACAGTACCATTACTGCCTTTCTCAAAATTATAACCTCTGTAAACTAGGAACTCTGAACACATATTATCAGTGGTGTTTTTGGGCCTTTCTAAGGTTTTCAGTACTGTTTCCCACCTAGAATTGCTACACAAACCGCCCTCTTTAGGCCTACATTTAACAATTCTCTACTTGTTTGATAATTTACTACACAGGCTGTCGAATGGCGGAATGACATCTCCCATTTTCTATCTATATATATGTGTATCCTCCCAAAGGATCTCTTCTCAGCCTTCTTCTGTTCAATACCTACTTATAAGATAATTAGGAACAAGAAACACTTCAACCCTATTAATTTCCAAAATGAACTCAGAGCTTGTAATTGGACAGCACTAAGACATCTCCCACTTGAAGAAGCCGTATTATACTTCAACACCAAATTCCTTCCTTGATGCCCATGCACCTTCTCGCCCTATCAGGACTAAAACAAAAGTTGCACCATGGCTTTCAAAGGAAACCAGGCAAAATATCTTACTGAGTGACAAAGCCTGGGCCATGTGGCGCACCACAAAATCCCCCTTAGATCAACTTAGATATAGACAACTAAGGAATGAAACAAAAAAATCTATCATGTTAGTTAAAAAAAAAACTTTTACTTCCATTTTCAACAGATGCGCTAAAACAAACTGCAAAAGTTTTGAGCAGGTATAAATAAGCTCCTTCACCCAGGACAAACTACCACCCCCACCCCCTCAGCTGCCATCCAAAAACCTCCTGAGGACATTGCCAATGCCTTTAATAGTTTGTTTACAGAAACTCTCCAGTCACTAGCTTGCAAACTATCTCCCACTTGCTCCACTCTAAATAACACCACAACTTGTTCTCCACTCTCATTCAGCTTTCAACCAGTTTCCACATCACTTATCCAATCCCTTATCAAGAAAATAAAACCAACTATGCTTGCTACTGATCTCCTCCCTGCAGAATACTACTAAAAGCTGTGGACGCCATAGCATACCCTAACTCTATCCTGATCAATAGAACCTTATCAGAAGCCACCATCCCTTCCATCTGGAAGATATACCACTTAATTCCTCTCTATAAAGGGGGCAGCTCTACTGAACTGTCAAATTATGGACCTATATCTATTCTGTCACCCTTAACTAAACTTATGGAGAAGTGCATCCATAAACAACTTCTGAGCTTCTTTATTTGGAATAATATCTGGGCTAATTCGCAACATGGCTTCAGACCATTCCATAGTACTACCAGTGCCCTTCTCTCCTTCTCTAATGTTATAAATCAAAATCGCAACAACAATATGGTTTCCTCTGCCCTCTTTCTTGATCTTTTGAAAGCATTTGACATGGTTGATCACCACCTACTCATACACACACTTAAAGCTATTCTCCTAGATGCCCAGGCTATCCAGTGTTTTCAATCTTACCTGAGTGGTAGACAACAGGCTGTACTATGGCAGGAAAAACTATCGACTGTTCTATCTAACACCCAAGGGGTTCCCCATGGCTCTATATAAGGACCCCTCCTATTCTCTATCTTTATCAACGACCTGCACATGGTCATCCCATCAGCAACCTGCATTCAATATGCAGATGACTCAACTTTGATCTGCTCTGCTACCTCCCTATAAACCTGCAGACACTATCCCAATATGTTTTTAATACTGTCGAAAACCGACTCCTTAATCGACGTCTCCCATTCAACCCTAACCAGACCAAACTACTGCTCTTCTCCCCCACTTATAAGTCCTCACCTACCTTTACTATAAAATCTAGCAATGCACTAACATCACTCCAGATACCTGTACTAAACTCTTAGGTGTTATAGTCGACAATAGCCTGAAGTTTGATCTGCACATTAATAAAACTATTAAAAAAGCTAATAAAAAACTTGGCTCTCTATACAAGATCAAACCATTCCTCACTCCTCTAGCTACAACAGTGATTTCCCACACACATCTGCTTTCCACACTCCTCTATGCCTCCCCTCTTTTCACAAACTTAAGCAAGGCCAAACTCAACAAACTCTCCAGCTGCTATAATCACATAGCTAGATTTGCCACTGGAGGAACATACAGAACACACCACTGTCTAAACCTAAACCTACTAGGTTGGCTTGAATTGCCTAGTCAGCTGCAATACAATCAACTAATCGTAGCATATACGAATGAACCTATGATTGGATGGGAGATAGGAAATTCACCCCGGGGGTCACGTCAGTCACCCTGCTAGACAGGGGTCCAGGGAAGTAAATGCTGTGGGAAGAAATAGCCAGGGAATTGTTATGGTTAGGCTTGTATAGGCCATAGGCCCAATAGCTTAGTACCAACCCATGAACCTATGAACCTATAAAATTCTCTACTAACCTGAAAATACGCCTGCACTTACTAATATTATCATCCCTTACAGCAACCCCAAAACACTCTGCTCATTCAACAAATTACTAGTTCAAACTCTGAGAACCAATAACTCAGCTGGTGACTCTCTGTATGCTAACTCTGTAGGCAAATTCTGGAACTCGCTTCCTGCTGAGCTTACTTCAGAAACCTCTCTAACCCAATTAAAAAAAAGTTTAAAACAATACCAGAAACGGCGATGGCTATGTCCTTGCTCCAGTCCTGACTAATTCTTACAGTAGAAACACGTGCTAATTGAAACTTCTGCTCTCACCTAGACTGCTTCCTAATCTCTAGGCAGGTAAAGATTTTGAGTTATGTATGATAGATGGTATCACTTTTACTCCTTTGAAATGCATATGTATAATGCTCTACTTGCAAAATCTTTCTGTATGCATGCTATATGTATATTTTCTGTATGTATGCTGCGTATGTAATAATGCTCTACTTGTAAAAAATTTTCTGTATGTATGCTTTATGTATATTTTCTGTATGTATGTTGCATATGTAACAATATTCAACTTGTAATATTTTCTGTATGTTCATTGAAGCTTTCCTCCCTGGGCCTCCACTGAAAATGGACATGTATCCAGTCGGACTATCCTGGTCAATAAATGTAAAATAAAATAAAATAAACATTCATAAATTACCTCCATTCAACAAGCAAGCATGCAACCATAATCCAGTAAGCAGATGACTCTACCCTAATCTGCTCTACCAAGAACACTGAGCAATTACATCAGTTAACTCAGAAATCTTAACTGTCAAGATATGACTTTGTAACTGTCAACTACTCCTAAACCCCTCAAAAATCCAAACTTTTCCTTTTCACCACAAAGTAACTCTATACTCAGAAAAATGCTCTTTGCTTTAATCTCCACAAATACCACCAAAATAGAATTAGTATCCCACAATGACCTACTATATGCTATCACTGACAAAAACATGAGACTTGACTACCACATAAAAGAAGCAGTAAAAAGACACACCAAAAACTAAATGCCCTCTATAGGGTCAAACCATTGCTGCCAAACAATACAAGAAAATAGATTGCATTGACTATTGTACTTCTGAATCTTCTCTATGCACATCCTATATTTATTACTCTACAAGCAACCCAAACCAGCCTTCCTGAGCAATGCTGTAACAAGGTAGCAACATTTGTTACTAACATAGCCTACAAATCTCACCACCGTTTGGCTGTCAACCACTTTCACTTGTCAGAACTGTCACACTCCCTAACCTTATTTACAACTAACCTTCACTCATAACCTCATCTATCAACCAGAAAAATGCCCCAGCTTAAGTCACCTCCTGCAACACTATTCACATAGAACTCTTTGATCACCTGATAAAGATCTACTATCAATAACAAAATCTAATATCTCTACTGCAGACTCACTGTATTCTTTCTATTTTACTAAAATCTGGAATCCCGTACCTTTAGCTGTCAGCGAAACTGAAAACACTAAATCCTGTAAGGCTCAACTAAACAATCCCTAGCTAGCAGACCCCTGTCTATTCTTCTCTTCTGCACCTGCTAAATGTAACCATAGTCCCTCTTCACGTAGGTTAAACTATTTTATTTTACGTTACCTTGCACAATGACTCACTATTTAAAAAGTAGTCTTCTAATTTCTGCCTACATCTGGCTTCCTGCCCCCTATCTGCTCTATTTCTTTTTTCAAGATTAGTAGCACATCTAGTTTACTTCTCAGCTAGTTCCACCTTTCATCTCTCCAGTTCTGCTCTTCACTAAAAATTGTACTAAATCCAGTCACCATTAAAAGATGACTACAGCTGACCAACTTCTAATACATTCCTTGGAATTGTCATTACTGATTTTCTTACTGACACTGTATATATTCATGGTATTCTTGCATTTTTTATTGTTAATATTTAGTACTTTCTTTTTACATGAAACATTTTTATAAATGATCTATTTCTGCATTGTTATGGAACTTTTCTGCCAGGGCTTACAGTGAAAAGGGACAATACTGTTTGCCCAACTGGGCTATAAGCAAATAAATAAATAAATGATAAGTACTTATATAAAACAAATACATCACTGCACAGTGGAGGGGGAACTCCCTAAATCCCAGTGTCTGACAATCCTGCACAAAGTCAGACATCTCAGGTTTGACAAATAGTGGCTAGACCAAAATACTTGCCTATTTCACACTTAGACCAAAGAAATATTAGACAGAAGAAGCTACATACATACGCCACACACGCACGCACGCGGACTCACACACACACACACACACACACACACACACACACACACACACACACACATACATATACTGTATATACAAATATATATGTGTGTGTGTGTGTGTGTGTGTGTGTGTGTGTGTGTGTGTGTGTGTGTGTGTGTGTGTGTGAATACATATATATGTATATATGTACACGTACGGAATACAAGAGTGTCTGTTCTGTAATGTGTGAAATATCTTGCACAGTAGCTCTAAAGAATGACAGCATGATAACCAATGAACCCAGACAGTCCCAGGGTTCTATGGCCTACAGAAAAATATGATAGCATAAACCAGACTCCCACATATTCCATTTATTCATTATCAAGTTTTTCAGTCTATGTTTGCTTGTGTGTTTTTTCTTTTGACTTCAGTAGGTATATTGATTGAAATGGTATATGTAGTAATTATTCCCAGAGGCCTATACAGCTCGCTCACTCTCTCTCTCTCTCTCTATATATATATATATATATATATATATATATATATATATATATATATATATATATATATACTGGTGATGATGAAGATGTGGTCACTGTGAATGGGAATTTATAGCTCCAGTGAAATGTACATGAAGAAGATGCCATGACACAATAATTCATAACTCATGACTGTATAGGTGTTCAGTACTGCAAAATAGTCCACATTCATATTACCTGGAAGCAGATGCATATACATCAACAGTTTCCAAAATAATGAAGAAATCTCTTTCCTTTATTTGCACTTTGTAAAATGTGTAGGAAGTAGAGGAGGGTCCTGTGAATGATGCTATCAGTTCTGTGTGGCAGTAGCATGTAAACATTTCCATGTTTGGGTCTCATGCAAATTCTGAATACTGTTGTCTTTAGATTTATATGTGTTCCACTTTATGGACACTTTTGCATTAAAATAATGCATACTTGCCATTTGCAAGAAGCATGTCTCCTGCTATCTGTAATGTGTATACATGTTCCAAGTTTGGTACATATTATGGTTATTTGTCTCAATATATACCCTCCGTGCATGGTGATCATGCATTTTTTAATCTCTGACAGTGCTTGCATTTTTCATTTTATTGGGTGGGGGAAGCTTGTACCTGTATTGTGAAACACTGTAACAGCTGCAGATGTAAGTCACAGTGAAGCTATGTTTGGAATGCTTTCTCATTACTATATTATCTGCAGGTAACAACTAGTCCAAAGGCCCTACCAACAGTGGCATTATACCCATTATGTACATAGCAGAACTCAGTGTGCTTAAAAGGAATTCTCTCATACTGATCTGTACATAATACACAGCCTAAGGACAAAATACTACTGCTGGGCACTAAGCATGTTTATCAGATACTGTTTTCTCTAAGCAATGTTAGTATATTTCTTCACTCAGAGGCCAATGGAAATTATTTATTCTATACTTATGCGTTGTAATTAATGTTGTGTGCCATGCATTTTACAGTACAATTTCTTAAGGTTTGTAGGCAGACAGGAGGGCAGGGAGTATTAGCGGACCTAGAGAAGACAGCTGCAGCACCTGGAATGTAAGTGTGGTGTGCCTCTGGACACCTATTCTCATAGTACCCTCTCTGTTTTTCTTAGTAGGATATACAGATATACTGATGTGCTTTATGGTTATCCTTTATCTCTATTTACAGATGTTTCTCTGAAAACTCCTTGGTCATGCTGGATGAGAGGAGTGTGCTACTCTTCTAGAGGGGGTCCAACCTGCCACAAGACAGAAATCCACATGAGGTGTTTGACATGCACAGTCTGGCTAATCTTGCAAGCCCAGGAAAGGATCTAATACATCCCATAATGAATTGTTTGGTTGGTTAAGGATGCTGTTTATCTGGTACTGGTCCCTAAAATGACAAGTAGTCTTCCAACATTCTTAGGCAGATACATTAAGATGACTCAGGCTGATGTGGTCTCAGCCATTGAGGGGAAGGTGTGCAGGTCTCTTAACTTCTCTGCCAGATGTAACAGCTAGTCATCCATCTGTGTGACGTTGTCGGTGCCTGTATGCTGGATTTCTGATGCACATCAGTAGCTGGCACCCCCTCCACAGTCATTGATGCTGCAGAAATGCATGTCTAACCTACTGTGTTTAATTTATACTGCCTTTTATGTGCTCATACTGTTATTATAATAAATTTTTGCATTGTCCTCTTATTACTATAATTATGTGTTGTACCAAACTAAAATGGTGCATTACTCTTGGATTAGGCTGCATTGTGTATTATCTTCCTTGTAGGTTCAAATAGTTGTTTCATCGCTGGTTGCAGACTTTTACCTCACCTAGTTCACAGCACACTTTTCCTATCCAGCATGTCTTCTCTGCCAACTGATTAAATAGTTTCAGTATATCAGTCCTGACTCCTGCCCTTGGTACTTTGTCAAAAGTATGGAAGCCCAGTGTACCTCTTTTGCTTCTGCTGCCAACATCATAGAACTTGGCATTCTGGGACAGTGCAGGAATTGCTTAAAACTTACTGTTAACCAGTTACCTGGACCAAAGAAACTGAGAAGAAAGACATTTTTGCAAGATGTGATACTATCTATATTACCTATAGGCTATCTTCTTGCATATACAGATGGTCAGTAAGCAACACACAACCTCACTCATACGCCAACAGAACACTAAACTAACATACTTTGAGGTTGTAATAAAAAAGGAAATACTTTTCTAACCTTCAAGAATCAGGATTAAAGAACCTCCTAAGCAAACCACTAACACATCTCCACAATACCTAACTCAGTCTGATGACTGTGGCCTACAAACTTTCCAGTACCAGTAAGTCTGTGCATCCAAGTAGAAATGCCCTTGTAACTGGTGATTCCACTATCAGGCACACTGACTCTACATTCACTAGGCTGGACAAAGACAGAGTGACAGTCAGCTGCCTTTCCAGTGCCATAATCCATGACATCACAAGGACCCAAGAGTCACTCAAACAGGACAAACATGTTTACAACCTGGTAGTAGCTTATGTAGGTGTGAATTATTTGAAATGCTCAGCAGCGAAGGACAGACATGTTGAAACTCACTATGCATGTGTTAGATGCAGTATTAATATGGCCCAGATTGAAATTCTACCCTAAACCAGAAGAATTCCCAACTGTCATGGGGAAGATACTAGACTACTTGACATTCACAATTAGTTACATTGCTGGTGTCATTCAAGGGGGAGGGGTCCAGTATGGAGGCAAAAAAAAAAAAAAAAAAAAAAAAAAAAATATATATATATATATGTGTGTGTGTGTCCTTCACATTCTAACAACAGACAGTATAATTGGGAGAAATCCATGTGGTCAGAACTACAGTCTTAACAGAAACTTGCACTGACCACGTTCTATTCACTTTAGAAGAATAAATAAATAATCAGCTGCAGATAGAGCAGTCAATAACACACACACAAACACATACACACACACACACACACACACACACACACACACACACACACACACACACACATATTTGCTTTCTAATTTATCTTTAATAGTTGTCAGCTTTGTACATATCAAGCCTACAATATATAGGGTCTGCCTTTTTCTTTCTGCACCTCTCATTCTATACATTTTTGTCTGTAGATTAAAGCATGGTTTATGTCTGAACATTTATTCATTTATTCTTATATTTAATGAGCATTTGCCTAAAAATGTTTGATGTTTAAACCATTGCCCAGTGTCTGTTTCATGCCATTTGCTGAATCTCATTTTGTCAGATAAAGATTTTATGTAAAATGAGTTTCACATATTCTGGGAAAAAAACTGAAAGAGAAACAAATTTCTCACAACATGAGTACAGCTATAAATAAACATGTAAGGGGTTTTCTGCTTAGAATATGACTCAGCTGAGCATTCATACTTGTTCTAATTAACTTCATTATCATGGTAGCAAATATGTTCAGTTTGTTTTGCTTGTTGCAAATAAAAACTGGCAGATGATAACAAGAGAAATATTTGTGAGTCATAGTTTTATCTGTTTTATAAGATGCTGCTGTTCGCTTCCCACAACTGTTTTCACTTCAGCCCTCTTTCTTGCCTCGTCATTAGGTAATTCAATCATACTGATGTGTTCAAATGAATCTGTTTGATTATCAAACACAAATGTTTAATCTTCATATTTATACTTTTTTATCAGAAATGTCCTGTGTCAAGGAAACAAGGGCTGAGTTAAGCAACCTCATGTTCATGTTTTATTGTCATATTTTAGACTTTGCTTACACTACTATTCCACTCAGCTGACGGAAGTCCAAATCCATGTGTTTAGCAATCGTTTCTTATTTAAACATCCTAATTTCCAAGGCAGTGCCTTTACATCATAGTATCTCCACTGATTTTAATCTCACTTATACACTCTTTAGACCATCTAGGTCAAATCATAAAACTGGAAATAAGAGAGAACACAAGACCCAAAATAAATGACTCAGAATCAAGTTTAGTGCTGCTTGGCAACCACCTGTATTTTTTTTTCCTTTGTAAGTATGTTTCCTACTTTCATTTAGCTAGCTATATCCATGATAGACAGGATTATAGATCAGTGCAAGTGGGGAGGTTGCAGGATAGTCACATATCACCATGGTGAGAGCATGTCAGTAGTGAACAGAGTAGCTATACACAATGTGTGCTGCAAGAGGGAAAGACCTGCAGTGGCTCAAATCTCCATACCCTGCATCATATTGGTACTCCCTGGGATTCACCCTTTGAGGAGAACACTGCTGATGGTGCGGGGAATATCAGCTGCAGCTAGAGCTTGTAGTACAATGCATAAACATTTGCACAGAGGTGCATACTGCAAAGCTCTCTGTTGGCACAGTCTGTGACCATCTCTGGCACAGGACAGCAGCAAAATCTCTGTCCATTCCTCAGTAGCCACATATACACTATCACTGCAACAGTAATATGTGGCATTATAACGGTGTGTGCAATGGTGCCTTGTATGACTGATTGCCATGATCCTTGCAGTTGTGGAATGGCCTGCTCTGTATCCCTCACTGATGGATTGCACTGGCATACTGTGTACGTCTTAGGCATGCTGTCCCTATCACTGCTGCTCCCTTTTCCTAAACGCAGCACATTTTGTTAACAATGTGCTAACAAACAGATAGACAGATACATAGATACATAGATAATTTCATTTGAAGACAAGGGGTACTGCCTCCCTTAACCCCCATACCTATTTATTTAAAGATGGACAGTGAAGAGTTAAGGGGGGGGGTGCCACTCTTACTTACTACCAGAATTAAAAAACAGTAGGCAAACAAGTTATGACCTCCTGATAGATTGTGTTGTGTGTTTACCTGCCTAAAAAAACATTCAATTTCTTGCTGGCATCTAGCAAAATAATGAGGAAGCTGTCAAACATGCTGCTATCGTATCATTCTGACTGGTATGAAAAAGCACTAAGAAAGTCCACTGTTCACTGTTATCTCAATGATAAGCCACTTGCATGACAGTATTAAAATAACTGTGTCTATGTACACCTTAAATGCTCTTTAATTTTCTCTACAGAAGCTGCCTTACATTAAATTACTAAAGACCACTTCATCATGCACCAAAATAAAACATCATCGTCTAAACATCAAGACAGAGAAAAATGTATTTTTCCCTTCATCCAGTTATGTGTAATAACAAAATTTACCATCATGGTAGTGCAATTCTACTACTGCATTTCCTTAGCTTCTTTTTTTTTGTTTCTGTGGGAAAAAACGATGAAATCCGATGAGAGCATTATAAACATGAGATCCTGCTGTGAACTGCAACCTCTGTGCTTTTTTTTTCTTTTCCTCCCACCAATCACTCATGCCTGCCAAGGAATCGACAATTAAAACTGAAGCTGTGACAAATTTACTCTTGGCATCAATTGTAAACATTTGCTTTTTTCTGATTACTGCCAAAGTTACAGTCTGTGTTTTTCTTTTATAGCAATATTAGAAAAGTCAACTGGAACATGGGGGTGGGAATGAGCTATACAATCCCAGGGAGAAGGTGATGTTCTTGCCTAGATATGGTCCTCAGTGCATCGCAGACATTTTATCTCAGGCAGAAAAAAATACTGGGGAAGTGCAAGCAAATCATTTGTAGCATAGGCATGCATAAAGTAACATGTGTTCTGTGACTGCATTTATGCCACCGCATGCTATGAGCAGGGGTCCAGTGGGGCCTCCTCTACTATCAGGATAGTCTTACAAAAGGATGTCCATATCTCATCTCTGCCTTGCAGGGAAGACAAAGATGGTTCACTAGGACAAAGCAGATGTTGTAAGTGGTGTAAAATTTGAGGACTTTATATGCAATAGTGAAAACAAATTACTTATACAGCACTCTGAAAGAGACTAGTGAAAAACTGACATGGTAGAATTTTACCAATAACTTAATTCATGAAGAAAGTTAAACACTAGCATAATGAGCTTTGTGTACTATGAGTTATTACACAAGAAAATATACATGACATAAATGGATACAAATATATAGATTAATACAAGCTACACTTAACATAAAGTCTCATAATGCAAGACATGGAAATATCCTGGAAAAAGTATGGTATATATTTGATTTACCTTTAATTGTTTGACCAACATGAATGACGACTTCCTGAAAGGTAAATCACTTTACATCAAAAATCGAAAATTTAACAGTACAGAAGCACCAAGGTTGCGTCTTGATGCATGCAAATATTACTTCAAAAAACAACATAAACATCTCCATACCACCTGCTAATTCTGTATACTAACTTTGAGATTACACAGTCCCTGGGAAAATAGAATATCCCATAACTGTTGACTATCTGTATAGTCGACCAAATGAGGTCAATTAAACAGATGTCAACCAAACTCCCTGTTGACTAAGGATGGATGGATGGATGGATGGATGGATGGATGGATGGATGGATGGATGGATGGATGGATTACTATACTGTATTGTTGTTAAATATGCAGACTAGGAAAATAAGTGACATTACCATTCTGCAATCTGTGAATGTAAATAGTGCATGTTGTGCATATGGTTTTACAGTGGTGATATCTATAAAATAAAATCACATGGTACAAAGCAGTGTTATATTATATAGTTACTGACGACACCCTACTAGTAGCATGGTGCAGTAAACATTAAGTTAAGGAGGGGTTCAGTAGCTTTATCTGTTATCCAGGATTATTTATAAAATTCTTATTCTGATTTAGACGGATCTTCATGATGTTGGATCCTGCTATGTGAAAGAATCTCTTGTACTTTAATTTTTGTCCCATTTCTTCTGCTCAGCTACTCTGTATCCACTAGTAGTTGTGAAGGTGGGGTTAAAATTAATTTATTTGCTCACCAGGCTCCCACACCTTTGGAATCAAATATCCTGATGGCTTTAGGAGTACGTGGCTTCAAGTAGATTCAAGAGATCCTTAAAGGCTTACCTATTTAAATTAGCATTTTAACCATTAAATTAAAGTATTAAAGTATTAAATCATCTGATTTGTAATTGTAGTACTTCATAATTTTAGGTAGTTTACGATCTTGCCTCACAAGGCCTGCTATTTCATTTTATGTAAATTTTTCTTACTTGATTTTAGTTTACAATGCTTAGTTATAACTCCCTGAATAAATCTGAGCTTGAATTTAAGTGATTAATGCTAATATGTGTTGTATAATATTGTTATACTATATAGTGCATTATACTATGCCGCACTGCTCTTACATGAATTTTTATTAAAACATTTTATTAGATTTTTCATAAATACCACATATGAACACACAGCACTCATTAATTAATGTATGATATGAGAAGCCTGCTGGATTTCAACATAGCAGCTTTAAACACATTTTCTGCAGGTAGCATTTCAATAAAGTCAACGGTGATAAAACTGTCAGTTTCACAAGGTGCCAGTTTCTGTTAAAACACCAAATGCATGCATTGTCATTTTATGAAATCTATTGGTATGCTAATGATATAGTCACGTATTAACACCAGCTGATAGTTATGCATCACATTACCTTGGAGTTCTTTTGTTTTTTTTGAAATCAATGAAACAAATTAGGCTGCCTACAAAAAGTCACTGCAGCAAGGTCCATACTTGTGTGTATAGATTGCGATTTGAAAGGCAGTACATGCAGACGACAGATCTTTTGGGAATAAACTCTACTTATGATGGATCTATCTAGTCTTGTGAAACCTTTAGTAGTCCAGAATGTTGGCACAGAATTTGACGCTGATATTGGTAAAGACACAGACCTGTAGTTACTGGGTAGTTCAAGGTGCTAAGAGGATTTAAAAATTACGATAACAATGGGTAGTTGAGATGATGCATACTGTACATAGTCCAATCCCTTTGGAAATGTTCACGTAGTAAAGTCAGACCAAGTGTAACCTGTGTAAATGGTGATAAAGATCAGCACTTAAGCCATGTGGTCCTAGCACTTTACCTTTGTGAGTAGCCATAATTCCACTTAGTCTAATCATGGATCTTACTTCAGGGTTGCATCTCTGAAACTTTTCATAATTTAATCCTGCTAATCAGATCCTGTAAAACTTCTACTTATATTTTCTCATAACTGGGAGACATTTGGTACAGATTATGACAGAAATATTCTTTTGATCTTTACATGTTGATATTTATTTATTATTTACTGACATTTGATTACTGGGACAGTCCGATTGGGTAGGAGCTCTGTTTTAGCAGAGGCCAGTGGAGAATAGCTCTAAAAAATTACAAAACATTTTAACAAAAATATTTTTGCAATCTTTACAAATAATACTAAAACATCTACAGTTTAAATAATCATACCAAATTAGACATGATTTAAAAGCATTGACTATGAATAGATACAAGTTAATATTTTGAGAATTTTAGGCAGGTTATAGGAAAATTAGAGGTAAGTTAGTATGATGCAAACAGGAATTGTAATATGAAGTGAGAGGAAAAACAGGTTTATGGTATATTTAGCCAGGGAAGAGAAATTGATAGAAGTAAGGAAGTGAGTTAAGAAGAGAGAGAGAGAGTAAGGAGATGTAAGTATAAATAGGTACTTGTTCACATTTAGGGACATAGTTAATATGTTATTTAATTGAGAGTCCCTGATACTAGTCCTAGCTTGCCGTCAACTCGTTTGCCTTAGCCTAGAAGACAATATATCGTCTGGCTATGTTATTGCTCTTTAATAGAGATGCTCCTATGATAGTGCGTTTACTTAAATATATGTGGAATATTATGTTTTCAGCAACATTAAGGCCATCTTGGGGAGAGCACTACTATTACATACAGTAAAGAGAAAAATATAAAAAAATTATATAAAAAGTACCCCTGTGATTGCTGGCAACATCACGGTGTCTACAATGACTAGATGTGAGTGCTACAAATTTTGTAAATTCACCTATGATGGGCCATATATCTCTGTGGATGGATACAACAGGACCCTTAGTTGTCCTGGTAGATGTAATTGTAATTCCACCAGAGTGGTGTAATTAGCCACTTGTACTTTATGCCTGGTATTTTATGTGGGAAAAGCTAATATAAAACCTAAGGAAAGAATATATGAGTATATATACAACATCAAAAAAGATAAACAGAGCAATGCCCTCTACAGACATTTGGTAAAATGCTTGCCTTTCAGAATTTTTTTTTTTTTGTGGTTGACAGAATTCTCAATGAGAAGAGTAGCAATTTTGAAAACTTGCCTGAACAAAAAGAGTTTATGTGGCAAGTACGCCTCAGTGCTTGTACTGAACCTGGAATAAATTAATCTTTACAAATATTAAGTATTCTTAAGGGTAGGCCAACTATGATTTAATGTTTGATCCATATTAAGGTAGATTTTTTTATGTTTTTTATTTTTACTTCATGTATGGAAATGTATTTGGTGAATAAGGAAAATGATTGTACTATATCCATTGTGTTGTACTGATAGTTGATCGATTTCCTACCACTTGATTAATTGAGTTACTTTTGATTAGCATATATAAGAACAGGATGTGGATGGTGTTTTTTTAACTCCAAAGTGCCTAGTTTTCAGTACGGTATGAAAGCACTTGGTTCTGAATCAATAAATCAACAAATCCAATATGCTTTACTGTTTTTTTTTTTTTTGTTTTGTTTTTTATTTTTTGTTTTTTAATGGTCTGTTGATTCATTTGTATTGGTTATGAGAAGATAAATCATCCACCAAAGTGAGGAATCACAGCACTTAGTCCCTTCACTAAAATAGTATGCAAATGTTACTTGTTCTGCAAGCATGGACAATGGGGATGAAATGTTTATGAATCCTATTTGCCATGTCTATGAAACATTTACTAACTGTAGAAACCAGTGGTGCACCGCATCTGACAACTGTACATATAGGGATATTAACAGAAAAAAAACTTTAATACATGGAGAGTAGGGTCTTTAAAATAGGTATATATAGCCAGAGCAAAATCCCCCCAGGTGATCAGTGATTACTGTTTGGTAACAAAATGGTAACAAAACACACCGAGGCATGTACATCCCTACCCTCCTCCATTTACATTTGGCTTAGATGTGCAAAGAGATTGCAAGGATCAAATTGATCTGAAACACATTACAATCCATAGCTCTTAGTGGGAGTAAGGGTATAGAACTATAGTATAGTAAGTGAAAAGTCTGAGCATTGTGGTGAAAACCAATAACAGGTATAAGACAGAGACTTCAACATGAAAAGTGAATCAGTGGTTTATTAAATAAAGAAGAAAACCTACTGTGAAAAAATTATGCTTGCAACAAAGATATGGAGTAACCATTGCTCCTTAGAGAGGTTGCTCTTTAGAGAGGACTTTGTGCTGCAGGCAAGCATCAGTATTGATAACCATGTATGCTAATCTGCCACTAGCAGATTTCCAAACATTGTTTCTGTTGTTATTCACAGAGATTCAAAGATCACAATATACGCCCCTATGAGGCAAAGCAGTGTAATGATATATATTTTTTTATGACTCAGGCTCTTTTTGGATAATTTACAGGACACAAAGTGCAGTTCTCATTTATGGTGTCAGGAATCATACCTATGAATATTGTAGTATGTTTTAAGACCATTATTTCACAATATTTATCACAAAAAATGATTTAAAATCTTGGATTTAATCTAACGCACAATCGTGTTTGGTGAGTCTTTCAAGACTTTCATATCATGACCCTTTCTCTCTCTCTCTTTCTTTCTATGTATATTTATTTCATTTGACATTTGTTGACTGGGTTAGTCTGGCTGAGCCGAAGCCCTTTTTCAGCAGAGGCCAGGAGAGAAAAGATCCACAATTACAAAAATCAAGTAAAAAACGTGTAAAAACAAAAATCAAGTATAAAACTAACACAGATACATCAAAATTAAGACCAAAAAGAAATATATGCAGTACAAGAATTAACAACCCCCAAGAGTATATACATTTTTACATCAAGGAAAGCAAGCTGTACAATCTTTTCAAGGAAATGTGCTTGAGTAACTTTGGTAAGATGAGCTGAACAGTCACTGTAGATAGACCGATAGGATTTGCATTGTGGGATAGTGAATAGAAGAAAGATAAGGAATTTGGTGAGTGGGAAGAGAGGAGTATGGGGTGATCCTTCAAGGGGAGTAGTTACAGTGGCAGATTCATGTGCTGGTTAGATAGTTTTTAACAGCAGTTTTGAATTTAAGTGGGTGATTGATATTTCTAATATTTAAAGGCAGCTTATTCCAGGATTGGGGTGGGGAGTAGCTGTACAGGATTTGCCCTGGTTTTTTTTTAGACTTGTAGATTTGAAGAAGGTTTTGTTCAGAGCTTTAGAATGAATCATTTGAAGTTAAGAGAGAAGCAGATGGTGGGGAAATTCTAGTTTGTTTAACCTTTTAAGAGCAAGGCAGTGGTGTGAGTAGTAAGAATGGTCAGTTGCAAATCTTGCAACTTTATTATAAATGGATTCAAGTTTTGTTAGGAGAGTGGTTTGAAGGTTAGTAAGCATTTGAGAACCACAGAGTCGGGTGGGGAGGAGGTAGGCATGAGACAGGGAGATTTCAACTTTACTGGATAAAAACTTTTTTTGTTCCTGTAAAGGAGTCCAAGTTTTTGATGAATTTTCTTAATGTTGTTGAGAATGTGCAGATCAAATTTGAGGTGGTCATCAATGATGACTCCTAGTAGTTTGGTGTGTGATTCAATGGCGATAGGGGTGTTATTGAGCAATGAGATAGAGTAGGAGGATTTAAGGTGGCTCATTGATTTGGGGATGAAAAGTAGAAGCTTGATCTTTTTTGGATTTTGAATTAACTGGTTCTTAGTGACCCAATTTTCAGTTCATAAGAAGGATTTCTGTGTCATTGCATTTAGGTCAGAGAAGGAATCTGCTATGGTGATAATTGTTGAGTCTTCTGCATATTCTTTATTTTTTTGTGCCTTAGCTAAACTTGAATTTTACAACACTGGGAATTATTTACAGAATCTTTTGAATTTGGAAAGCAGGTTCATCTTAAAATTTAGTACTTTAAAACCAAGGGGTATGAATTTAGAAGTTAATCTTACTATCTGATTAATATAACATTGTTTATATTTAGTAAGACATATGTCTATTTAAGGAGTTTTTTGTATATATTTATAGTGTTTCATGATATGATACATGTTTTTACACTGTGTCTCTTTAATTCTATGGGTCTATTAACTCTTGTGATTGTTTAATTACATTAATTGGTGTTACACAGCAATATATAAGGTGCAGCAAGTAGTAATGTATTTATTCCTTTGAAGGCATTCAGCCGAGGTACCAGATTAAATTGTTGCAGCTTTTCCAGTTTTCCTGCTTGGTTTGTTTACATTCATTTTGCAGTTTGGTTGGTTTTTGTTTTTTAAGATTTAGAAGTAAGGATTTAATGTAGTTGGTGGATACTGTATTTAGACAGAACACCTGAGAGGAGTCGGAAGATGTGGGAGGGGTGGGGGGTATTACAGTTTAGGATGGAGTTGGTTTGAATTGTCAGTTTGATGATGGTGTCTATGAAATAAGAGTTGAAGTTAGTGGCAGTTTCTAATAACGTCTTATCAGGGCATGGTTGGTAATAGGATGGGTTTCCAGGATGAAGAATTTGGTTGATGGCATGCCAGGATTTCTTTGGGGTAGTAAAGTTTGAGTTTTGAGGGTTATTATCAAAGTTCTTTTTGTCATTATAGATGGATTTCTTAGCAAGGTTGTGAAGTTCTTTGTAGTGTTGGAGGTGGGAGAGGGTTATAGTTTTGGACCAGATCCTCCAACCTTTGTCTCTTTTTTTGCATTAAGGAACAGGTGTAGAGAGTAAGCCAGGGGAAACAATAGATTTTACTCTAACAGTTCATAAGGGAGCAATGGAATTGAGAATGTTAAGGAATATGGAACTGAATTTTAGAACAGCATCATCCAGGGGTACATGTTTAAGGAAGGACCAGTTAATTGCTGAGAGATGGTTGTTAAGCATATCAGAGTAAAGTTGGACAGCTTATGGCAAGCTATGTACTTGTGTGGTCTATATGGATCTACTTTATTTAATATAAACTTCAGCAGAGCAACAGTGAAAATATTGACTGCAAACAGTAAAAAAAAAAGACTGATACTCTAATGTGCATGCTCTGAGGTCCAACCTTGGACCATGAAAAAGAAAACAACTGTTTTTTTTCAGCACCCCAATGTCTAGAGCTTCTCTCATGCATCCACCTGTTAATGATATATACAAACTCCCAGACTGCACAGTCACTGGGGAAGGGGCATATTTCATAAACCCAGGGACTGTCCATCTCGCACTTCTGTTGACCATCTCTTTTGTTGACCAAAGTGTGTCGCCAAATCAGAGGCTGACATTTGGGAGTTTTGATTAATAAGAGTGTTTACCAGCATGCATCACATAGTACTTTTTATTTATTTACTTATTTGTTAACTTTATTAAAAGGATTGTCAGAACAACATTTGTCACAGCTTATTATGTAGACAGAGTGAATTTAAACATTGTTATCAGTATTACCAAATAGTTTGATACTACATGCATGCAAGTTACACTACTGTATCTCTGATATACTTCAACATGATTATTTAAAGAATCTCACTAACAAGGAATATCTAACAAAAAACAAAATAACAAGGAAAAATAAACAAAAAAACTTTCACTGATCAAGGAACACTAAACATATCAAATGTTGCTTTCCAAAGCTGAGTTGGAATGTCAATTTATTCCTGTTTTCATCTTCTTTTTCCTCTTCTTTTAAGCAGTGCTCTACATACTTCAATTTTTCTTCACAGTCTCATTCGGTACCAATTCTGATAGCTCTTCACTTTGCAGATACAACAGCTTGAGCAGTTTTTTCCAGGTTTAGACCATCAGGCAATTCTCCACAGCTGCAAGATGAGTATCTCATCTTTATTCAACTCTTTACAGGGAAATAAAAACTGAATAAGAAAAGGTAGCCCAAAATTCAAACCCTTCCAGGACTGAAAGACCTATAATATAACTGGCCAGGCATAACAGATATGATTGCACCTTGGAGACTGGCACACAGACCCAAATCTTATGCCTAAAGTTAACAGCATCTGCCCAACATCAACCACATGTTGTTCAGGTAAAATATTAAATCAGTGCCACAGCGGTAGTGAATAGAATCAGACAACTGGATACTGAAAACCTTGTTTAATCCAACAAATAGTCAACCGAATAAAAGTAGAAAAATCACTCCAATAACGTTAAGCGCGCTTTCACTTTGCCCAATACAAAGCTTCATCAGAACAATAACATTGTTAAACTAAGGTGCTTAAATATACTGTGATGTAATGTAATAATTAAGTACCTAATTGATTTTCTTATTGAATTAAGTTACTTAAAACAGCAATGATTAAAAAATGGCAATACTATGAAATGTTAAAAAACAATCAACAGTCAGGACAACAATACACTAATCTATTGTTATAATAAATATCAAAGATTGCAAATTTTGTTCTAACCATGTAATCTATAAATAAATAATATAAATATCTTATGTTGAAATATAATAATAAATGTTCACATTGAATACCCATTAAAACAGTTGAAACACTAATAACTAGAATTGTATACACAAATGAATGCAATGCTGTTGAGTAACCTAAATTTTACACTACTCATTCCCTAAAACAATGTGCAAAAACAGCCTGAAATCAACAAATGCATGCACAAAATATATGCAAAACATGAAAATGTAATAATACATATTTGACCACCTTGGTAAAAGATGTATAAGTACCTGCTAACACCTCGAATATATCCACTATTGGAACATCACAACTTAGCCTGTCGTAATTTTAATACACTACTTATACTGATATTATCATTTAGAGCAGGAGGTCTACTGGCGTCGATTTTTAACTGCCAAAATAGTTCTCAAAACTTGACCCTAGACTCCCAGCTACCTCCCCGGGGGTCACTAACTACTTGTTCTAACACATCAAATTGTATATTCATATTATTACACACTAATGAGCGTTTATAAAAGTCATTTTATTATTTTTCTTTGTTGATTTCATAAGAATGTTCATAAATTCTTTTTCTAAGAGTACGTATAGTTTTCCCTATATAAAAACTGTTACAGCTTAAACAAATACCAATATATACTATTCCTCTTGTACCACAATTGTAATATTTCGATGCTGTTTGATTTTTTTCTACTTTTATTCGGTTGACTATTTGTTGGTTTAAACAAGGTTTTCAGTATCCAGTTGTCTGATTCTGTTCACTACCACTGTGGCACTGATTTTTTAAGGTAAAATATTCCATTAAAAAGCTGTGTTTCAGTGTACAGTATCCATCATGGGTAAACAGAAAGTAGTTATCATGTAACTTGTGTACATATCTTAGCTATTGTGAAACAGTGATTGATGTTTTTTCCATCTCCACACCTGGCATTGATTTATAGTTCTCTAAATTTGTTTTAAGGCTCTGAAAAGCTTACTGCACCTTGGGCATAATAAAGATACGATAATGATATGCAACCTTAAGACCAAATTTTGACTTTGCAAATGAACATTTACTAAAAGCATTCTCATATATAACCTGTCCCATTATTTTTATAAACCCATATATGCCTAAAAGAATCCCTGCATCCCCTAGCAATTGCATTCTTTTCCCCTCCTGACCACACCTTCTGACTCCAGCCCCAACTGATCTTTTGCCCTTTTGTTCCTTGACAACAGTGGCAGTCAGGTGTCTGTGGTGGAAGTAAAGCTGGCTGTAGTTGTCATTTCCAAACTCACATTTTCTATATCTCTACAGAGATGGAGACCCCATTTTTTTCCCATCGACTCATGTGGTTGGCTTCATCCACCTACCCTCAGGCTGCCCACATTTAAGGGACTGGTGTTTACTGTCCCCAGGCCAGAGAAGCATCTAATGGCCTTCTCCTGTAGGTACATTTCTAAAGACCTCCTGGTGGCTGACATGCACATCTGTGTCACCACAGGAGTCTATAATACTTCCTCTGATCCATGTATGTTTCTAAATATATGTGCAGTGAAGACTGCTGTCAACAGTTTAGCAGTCTAAACTCCCTTAGTATCCTCCACAGTTCACACTTCCACATGGTGGAGTGTAAGCATTACAGTGAGGGGATTGCTTCTATCCACCTTCCTACCAGGATAAGCAAATCTTCCAACCTCCCTTTTTGGTTCTTCCTATATCTGGCCTGCTAATAAAGCATGGGTTATCTGGATAGCAACCAGGGCTTTATCCCTCAGCATCTAACTAACATTCCTCATTGGCATAAATTTCCAGAACTCCTATTTATCCTATTTATCCATACTAACTTATTTTTCAAAAAAAAAAAAAAAAAAAAAACCTAACAGGCTATTACTCATTGCCAGCTCCCAATGGAAATGTCAGCAGTCTTAATGCTGAGTGTACACATTCCAAAAAAACAAAAACAAAAAAAAAAACAAAATGCAGAAATGTTTATATGGAACAATGCTGTCCTCCTTTAAACTTCATTTTATCAAGTGGGCAAGCCCCAAACACCCCTGGAGCTTATGTACTCTAACTCAAAGATCACCATAATATTTCAAAAATCCAAGGTAATTATCCCCTTCTGAGTTTGTGGATCACTTTGCAGACCATTCCTTATTACCATCTGTTCCAACTATAGGCTATTTCCATAGTAAGGTGGACGCTGCCTGTACATGTGGCAGGCCAGATCCTTTCCTCAGCTGCACTATGACCATGTGTTAATTGGCCAAAGAAAACCACCTACTTCTCTCTTGAGGGAGGATCATGCAATGCCAAAATAACCTCAAAAGGATAGTGAGATCCAACAATGCTGCATCTAGCCTGGACCAAAGACTATTCTCATAGAGATTAGCTTTAAACAGATTATTATCCAGATTCAGAAACCTTTGTTGCATTGCTCTAAGTGAATTTGTGCAATGAGCAGTCATGATTAAGTTTTGTGTGTGTGTGTGTTTGTGTTTGTGTGTGTGTGTGATTCAAATACACACACATAATGCTTGTGGCAACTGAGAAATAGCATCACTGGGTACAATGGCCATACAATGATATGGTAATGATGAATGATGTGATGATGTGTGCAGATGAAGCAAATCAAGATAGCGCAGGGACTCAGAAATGAATAAGCAGTGCACACCATAGAACAGATCAGCACTGACTCTTGGAGTTGTGATATAATCCCTAAAAAACATTTGCTTCATATTTAGATGTGGCATATTAACCAAGCAAGTATTAAAGATCAGTAGTTACGTATGTTAAGCTGCAGAAGTTTGGAGTTACCTAGGTGGATGTCGAGCAGGTATTGTAATTCAACGATTCCCAGAGTGCAGCCATGTAGTTGCTGCTCTGTGGCTTCTTCTGTAGAGTAACGAGGAGCAGAGCATTCATTCATGCTTATTAAGGTATTTGGCGGGATGATTACGTAAATAAGGCCTCAATTCACACAAGAGTCTGAATGTCTCAATTTGCACATCAAGCACACTAGTAAACTTTGCACTGTTTCCCCTGAAGCATAGGTTTATAGGTAGGTACTAGGCTATCTTCCTGAAGGCATTTATAAGCCTAGTCAGAATGTGTTGGCTTTTGCTGCTCCCTTAGATTAGTTCCCTGTGTCTCTGTCCAGCAGATTCACTGAAGTGATCCCCGGGGTAAACTTTCTGTTTCCCATCCACTCGTCAAGGTTTCTCTTGAAGAGTGTTAGTGAGGAGATCTTCCTAATGTAGATTGGAATCTTGTTCCAAAGCATGGGAAGTCTCTGGGACAATAATCTATCCCTCCAGCATGTCCTATTTATTGTTGTGGTGAGGTTTAGATCCCTAGAGCATGTGGCTTGAGGAGATATGGTTTTCTTTAGGTGGAGCATGTCCATCAATTTTGGGTTAGACATGGCCTTGTATGTTAGGCAGAGATCACCTATGAGTAGGCGGTATGCAACTGAGTACAGCTGGTGTTTCTTCAGTCAAGCTGCATAGGGCATCTGTTTGAGGCCTGTGATCCTCTTGGTGAGGTACTTCTGTGGTCCTTACAGCTGTTGCAGATGTATTGTAAGGTACATCCCAAATGGGGCGTTGTACTCTGTGATGGGTCTGTTGAGTGATGAGTAGAGGGGCACAATGACCTCTTTTGATCTGGATGTGAACCCTTTTGTGATTAGGTGGGCCACATAGAAGGAATTTCTAACCACTTTGGCAATGTGATTATCAAAGGAGAGATTACTATCTACTTGGGTCCCCAGATCCCTTATTACGTCTTCCGCATTTAGGGGACTACCACCTATGTGGTAGTTTGTGGGTACTTTGTTTTATTCCAAAGGGGATGACTATGCACATTTTGGCATTTAGCTTGAGGCCTTGATTTTGACACCAGGTATCCATCTCAGTGAGACCCTTTTGGAGGATGTCTGTGTCAGCTAGAGAGTCAATTATAGCCCCTAGTTTGCAATCGTCTGCGAACTTGGTCAGCCATAGTCCTCCTGTGCTTGCCTATACTTCTGAGAAGTATATGCCGAACAGGATGGGTCCTAGGACTGAGCCCTGGGGAACGCCACTTGTAACCGGTTTAGAGTCGGACCTAGCTCCCGCAACTCTCACCATGTGGGTTCTGCCCATGAGCCTGTTGGCAACCCATCTTGTGACACAGCTGTTTATGTTCAGGCTGGTGAGCTTGTCTATAATACCAGAATGGGGAATGGTGTTGAAGGCCTTTGCGAGGTCTAGGTAGGCTGTGTGGACCACCTTTCCCTCATCTTTTACCTTGGTAACTGTCTCAAAGAATTACACCAGATTTAGGAGGCATGATCTGCCCTTAACAAAGCCAAAATGGGTAGGGTCCAGTGTTTGGAGGTTCCCAATGTCTCTGTTAATGAGTTCCATGATGATGCGCTCCATAGCCTTGCAGACCAAGCTAGTCAGGCTAATAGGATGATAGTTGCCTGGGTCTGTTGTGGCTCTACCTTTGTGGAGTGGAATAACCATTCCTGTGCGCCACTCTATGGGTACATAGCCTGTGGGGAGGCTGAGTTTGAACAGTGTGTTTAGGTGAGAGGTTAGTTCATCTTTGAGCTCATGTAGGATGCAGCCTGGGACACCGTCCGGTCCCATTGATGCTGTGTTTTTGGCTTTGGAGAGGGATGTTTTAATCTGAGTGTCTGTGATTTCAGGGGCTCTACATTCTTCTGGTATGGTTATGGGCCCTTTTGGGGGTGAGAGGGGGGTGAAGTCTTCACTGATCCTGTCTGCCAGGATGTTGGCGATATCAGTCGGTTCAGTGTATTTTGTGCCATTCTGCACTAACTCTGAGCAGATCTGAGCATTGCCACTTAGATTCTTGACATAGCTAAAGAATGCCATGTGGTTATCTTTGGAGTCCTTGGCAATTTTTCTTTCGAAGCTAGCCTTTGATGATTTTATGAGGGATCATAGTTTCTTGCTGATACTGATCAGGGACGTCTTCCCTTCTTGAGATTATACTCTTTTCTGCACTAGTTTCCTCCTTCCATTGTATAGCTTGTTTATGGCAGGAGTCCACCAGACTGGTTTCCTTTTCTTGGAGGAGTGAGTCTTGGTTTTGCTTGGGATAGCACAATCCATGCATTCTTGTAGGTGCCCATAGAAGGCATTAGTAAATGATTTTGCAGCTTGGACAGCATTATCCTTTAGCATGGGGGCTTTGAAACTTTCCACCTCGGTCTTAAGTAACGTGAAGTTTGCTTTTGAATAAAAGTTTTTCACAGTGGTTTCCTTGACCGAGGGTGGGGGTGGGATGTGGATATCCAGATTGATTTGTTTATGGTCAGATCTAACCAGCGGAGGGTTGACCTCAGGTGTGGAACACCAGTTGCCCATGTTGGTGATGACCAGGTCCAATATGTTGTCACCTCTGGTGGGAGTGTTGACCAGTTGATCCAGGGCTTTTGAGTTTATAAATTCTAGGAAATGTTGGGCAAGGGAGTTAGTACATGAGTAGTTCTCCCAGTTAATGCTTGGGTAATTGAAATCACCCAATATTATGGTATTTGGTAGGACCTTTATGTTTCCCAGTGTTTCCAGAAATGCAGAATGGGGGTCCTGGGACATGGTGGGTAATCTGCAGCAAGCTACAATTTGAATTGCAGTTTTGTCCATTGTTAGTTGCACATGGATGATCTCTGAAGCATCGTGCTGTGCCACTAACCTGGAGGTGTGGGTATCCTTGATGAATATGGCTGCACCCCCGCCTTTTGTATTTCGGTCTGGGTTCTGTGGCCAAAATGTATGGTATGAGCTGTAGCCTGGTAGTGCTGGGGTGCTCTCTGGAGCCTTAAACAGGTTTTTGTTACTGCACATATATCAATTTTCTCCATACTGAGGAGTGCCTCGAGTGTGTGCATTTTGAGGTTTGGAATTCTGGCATTGAGTTGCATTACCCTCAGTTTTTTGTTAGTTGCACTATTTACGGCAGTGGGTTTGTCTTTTGAGCCTTGCCTAAAAAAGACACTATGGGGTTGGAAAGAGCCTTGGCCAGTATTCGAAAGCCTAAGGGTGAGCGGTGCAAGCCGTCTCTAGTGAAGCAGCATGGTTTGTCGAGCATGTCATCCCAGGCAGACAGGCACTGGATCCCCTTTGAATAACACCAGAAACTTAGCCAATTGTTGAAATTGATCATATTTTTCTTTATACCATGGTATCATTCTTGGTGAGGGCAGGATGCTACTCAGGGTCAGAGTCATACCGGCCTGGGCTACATGATCAGAGAGCTCTTCCATGTCTCTTTTCATGTAGTCCAGGGAGGTACAGCTCAGGTCATTCACACCAACATGGACAATGACAGAGTCATATTTGTACTTGTTCTGGTGTGTCCTGAGTGCTTATATTATGTGGCGGATCCTGTCACCCAACAGGCAGCTAACAGTAACCTTCTCCTTGTTCAGCTTATTTACATGTCTGGCCACCTGCAAACAGTAGTGTGCATATGTGGTTTTGTTTGTGGTTATACGGGAATATCAGTAATTCTACATGCTAAGAGTGGAGTCATGTAAAGCATAACTCACTATCACCATATTCCAAGAAGCTGGACTGCCATGTTTCTTACCTCAAACTGCTATGTTCAAACACTGTCACACATTACTTATAACTGGGCTTTTCTTCCACAGGTTACACAACTGAGCAGCCCCCATTGTAAGGTAGTTGGTACATGTAAAAATGGGTGTGACCACAAAATTTCATCCATTTTTCCCTGCAAACTATTAGAGTGGTTCAAATATATCTTCAGAGAAAAAGTCCAGAGCTCAACGGTAGTGTCCAGAGGAGTCAAAAATCTTCCTCTATATCCTCCAGTAGCATTTCAGGCCAAGATTCCTTGTGAAATAGTACCAAGCCTGCACAATTGGCACACCACATAATGGTGAGCAGTGCCACCACTAGTACAATTATCTTAAATGGAGAAAACCCAACCTCCAAGGATGACAGGAGGCTGAAGTGGTGGAGCAGCCATCAGTTATGCACTACAAATAACCCACAGCTTTAGCTCCACATGCAGACTGCCACTGTCTGCCATGCAAATGTCTATCTGATGCCCATTTTTTATACATTCATTGGTTCATAGGTGTACACATAGCTAACTATCACTAGGACCTTTATAAGACTAGCCATGCAACTCAAACATGTCCCATGAGTTATTACATCTTAGACATTTATATAAGGATGTATGTTTGCTAGGACACGATTTACTGACTATGTCTGTCCATCAGAGACATAACAGCCAGACCGGGGTGAATTTCCAATTTCTCATCTACTAGTCCTGGTTATACTTGAATAGGGTTAGGGAGGGATTCTGTTTCACATGGATGGGGAGTCTATTCCAGAGAATGGGAATTCTCTGAGATATATACCTGTCCCTTCAACATGTCCTATTTGTGTTGCAAACAAAATATAGGTCCTTAGATCTAGTATTTCAAATGCTGTTCATTTTGCAGATATACAAAGGGTCCATCCAGTTGTTGCTTATGTCTGGTCAGGTACGTACAAAAGAAGGAATTATACCCAATGATGGGTCTGATGAGGGTCAAATACAGTGACACAATGATTTCCCTGGATCTAGATGCTATGTTCTTACTTATAAGTGAAGTGGCATGTGTTCTCAGATCCCTGACTATCGCATTTTCTCTTAGGAACATTTTATCAAAGGTTTAGTTTTCTATGGTGGCCATCTTCCCAGAAGGTAGTATAATGCATTTCTTGGCACTGTGTTTTAAGCCATGGCTTTGGCACCAGTCATTGTACCTCTTGTGAGAAGTAAGTGTCTTTGGGGGATTCTATAACTGCTCCTAATTTGCAGTCATCTGCAAACCTGGTCAACCTGAGATCTTTGACATTGGCCTTGACTTCTGTGAAGTAGATGCCAACGAGTAGTGGGTGCAGCACAGAGCTCTATGGGAATCCTCTGGTGACTGGCATCATTGTAAATGGTCACACCAAGCCTAACTTTGTGGGTCCTATCCATGAGCTAGCTGGCTATCCAGCATGTTATACAGGGGTTTATACCTAATTCCATACGTTTGTTAACAATGGCCAAGTGGGGTATTCTATCAAATGCCTTAGCCAGATCAACATAGGCAGTATGCACCATTTTACCCCATGCATTGCTTTGGTGACCATCTCACTGAAGTCCATCAGGCTTAGTAGGCATGACCTTCCTTTGACAAAACCAAACTGAACTGGGTGCTGTGTCTGAACTGTTCCTATGTCTTTGCTGATCGCGTGCATGATAGTTTGTTCCATGGTTTTGCTTATAAGACTATTTAGAATAATGGGTCTGTAGTTTTTAGGATCTGTTAATGGTCCACACTTATGAAGGAAAATGACTGTTGCAGTCCACCATTCTCATGGCACAAAGCATGTTAAGAGACTGTAGTTAAATACTAAATCCAGTGGCCCTGATAGAGCATATTCAGGCTTCTCAGGAGACATCCAGTGATATTATTGGGGGCCACTGAAGCTGTGTTCTTTCTCCATAGATCCTGAACAGATCACAGAGAATGTAAATCTGCACAGGTGGTGGTGGCCTGAGTGCTAATGGGAGCACTGGAGTAAGTTTACCTGTTATAGGTAATACAGTCTTACATGTTAACTGTCTTGTCAGTTGTCATACTAGTAATAGCAGTCAGCGTAAATATGAGTTTTACCCAGGGTTGCCTCAGTGGTAAATGTCCAGAGTAGTACTTTATTTTTGGACACATACCATTTTCTAGCACTGTCATGGACTGCAGATAAACTGTTGACATACAAACAAGTGATATTACACATCTTCAGTTTATTAAAATCTATCAAATAACAATCTGGTGTTTAACATGTTAAGGTAATAGTTTACTCAAAGTGCAAAAAGTATGTGAAGAAGTATTTGTTGTCCTACTACTTCGGGCCACTTCTGATTCTGTCTGTTATTTGGAAAAAAACATAACTGCCCATATTGGGGGTGTTCTGTACAAAAGGAAACAGGTATTAGACCTTACTGTATTCAATACTAGCAGTTAGGCTATATGTTCAATACCGGGTGGAGCACTATACGGCTGACAGTATATACAGTATATTTTTAGCTATCTATCTATGCATATATCTATATATATATATATATATATATATATATATATATATATATATATACATATATATATATATATATATATATATATATATATATATATATATATATATATATATATATATATATATCAATCATCATCATCTTATTTTGGCTGTTCCCGTTAGGGGTTGCCACAGTGGATTATCTGTTTCCATTTCTTCCTGTCTCTGCATCTTGCTCTGTCACACCAACCACCTGCATGTCCTCTCTCAGCACATCCATAAACCTTATCTTAGGCCTTCCTCTTTTCCTGTTGCCTGGTAGCTTCATCCTTAGCATCTTTTTCCCAATATACTCACCATTCCTCCTCAGCACATGTCCAAACCAATGTAATCTTGCCTCTCTGGCTTTGTCTCCAAACATTCCAACCTGGGCTGACCCTCTAATATACTTATTATCCTGTCCACCCTCATCACACCCAGTGCAAATCTTAACATCTTTAACTGTGCCACATCCAGCTCTAACTCCTGCCTTTTTGTCAATGCCACTGTCTCCAACCCATATAACATAGCTGGTCTCACTACCCTCTTGTAGACCTTCCCTTTCACTCTTACTGGTACTCGTCTGTCACAAATCACTCCTGACACTCTTCTCCACCCAATCCATCCTGCCTGTACTCTCTTCTTCACCTCTCTTCCACGCTCAACATTTCTCTGAGCTATTGATCCCAAGTATTTAAACTCATCCACCTTCACCACCTCTACTCCCTGCATCCTCACCATTCCTCTATCCTCCCTCTCATTCACACACATATATTCTGTATTAGTCCTGCTGACCTTCATTCCTCTTCTCTCTAGAGCATATTTCCATCTCTCCAGGGTCTCCTCCACCTGTTCCCTACTCTCACTACATATCACAATGTCATCTGCAAACATCATAGTCCATGAGGACTCCTGTCTGATTTCGTCTGTCAACCTGTCCATCACCATTGCAAATAGGAAAGGGCTCAGAGCTGATCCTTGATGTAATCCCACTTCCACCTTAAATGCATCTGTCACTCTCAACGCAGACCTCACCACTGTCACACTACCCTCGTACATATCCTGTACCACTCTTACATACTTCTCTGACACTCCCGACTTCCTCATACAATACCACAACTCCTCTCTAGGCACCCTGTCATATGCTTTCTCTAGGTCTACAAAACCACAATGAAATTCCTTCTGACCTTCTCTGTACTTCTTCATCAACACTCTCATAGCAAACATCACTTCTGTAGTGCTCTTTCCAGGCATGAAACAGTACTGCTGATCACTAATCATCACATCCCTTCTTAACATATGTGGCAGAGACTGTATGCTTCCATGGATTTATGCATGTAGCTAGACAAGCTAAAATACTGCTGTCCTACTGTTATGCTGCAGTTGGTTTGGTTCCCACCTCGACAGACTACTCGGATAAACAGTTGTGCCTGGGATGCGTGCTTCTTCTGCTTTACAGAACTACACTACAGTACATTTTATGGAAAACTTTGTGAGACCTGCAGTCTCCATGGCAATGGTTTAATTTTCACAAATCCTATTTTATTAATTTGCCTGGACTACTGACATTAATACATGTCTAACTGAACTGTGCAGGTAGCTCAGCAGCTTTAGCCTTGACTTGTACGTCAGATATGCTGATAGCTTTGGTTTCTACTCCCAACCCTTCTTAGATTCATAAGTAGTTTCTAGACATGCAGTACAGTAGTGTATTAAGGACTCCAGCTCATATTTTTAACTGGCCCAAAGTACAGTCTAATTAGATGACTTACTCAAGGTCACACAGTAGGTTAATGAAGGTAGAAAGATCCTAACCCTGCACCCTTGGCACAGGAAGTAGCTTATTAACAAGACAGTGCTTTAGTCCACTGTGCTACCTGCCAGAGAGTTAAAACTCAGACTTCATTTATTCTGCTATTGCACACAATTCCCATTTGGTGTTTCATTGGTCCTTTTGAGTACCATTTCCACAACAATGTAATATACACATTGAAGTGAGCTCTATGTTATCTCTTACATTTTGCAAGTGAGCGACACACACCACTTGTATGTGTTTCATTGAAAACTTCTTACATTGCTGATGTAGCTCAACATGTAAGTGCATTATTTTTCACTTTGAATGTACTGAAAAACGTGGGTTCACATTCTTTGTAGGTTGCATAATGGCACATCACTGTGACAGTGGAACAGGTCATTCATGACCATTCCATTAAAATACATGCAAAATAGTCAGACACGGGTTATGTTTTACCTAACTTTTTAAACTGTATTTGTACTTTTCTCTTTCCACCTCTCTTTCTGGCGATCCTTTCCATTACATACATTTTTTTCTTCATTTTGTTTTTCTCTATTTATTTTACATCCATATGCAGCAGCATCCAGCCCAGTACCCCTCCACCATTAGTGGCTAGTACACCGCCACTACCAATACCACAGCTCTTTATGTCCAAATTTGGCATTGTCACCTCCACAATTTGGCACTGTCACCTCCACAATCTCAGCAGCACCCACAGTGGTCACTGCCACCGACCCTTCAGAAGAATGTGCTCCTATAGCACCTGCTGCCACAATGATAGTGGACATGACAAGTATGTCATCAGGCAGTAGCTGTAGGAAATAGTGGAGGGCCTTACAGACAGGTGGCTGGATGCCCCAATTCTCTGGTGACTCATGAAGTCACATCCCTGCCCTCCACTGACATTACCACCAGAGCCAGAGCTAACTAGTGAGGAACCCCAAGGTGGGAAATAAGCTTCCTTTGTGTAATAGCTGACAGGGAGTACAGTAACATATCCCATGCTACATGCATCCTAACGTTCCTCTCCCTTTTGTGTCTATGCCTGCCCCTGTTTGTTGCTCAGTCCTCCCCATTACCATTATCTTTTGTCTATGTGTCTAATGCCTCATTCTCTATTGTCTCCCCATCCCTTTCTGTGTCAGCTCCTCCCATGTTAATCTTTTCTGTCTTCATTGTTTGTTTGTTTGCTTGCTTGTGTGTCCCTGCTACCCGCACTAACCCTCTTTAACTTCCTTTTGCTTACCTTACCATCTGCCTCAACCTACCTTCTTGTTATGTATTTAAAATGGACATCTGACCACCCCAACACAGTTTTCCCTCTGTCCCTACCTACAGTCTGCTCATTCTGTAATTGCTTACCATATGTTTTACTCTCTGCGTACTTCCCCATTTCACCAGTTTCCACTCTTCCCATTCTCATTTTTTGATTTGGTTAAAAACTAGATCAGCACACATGCTTCGTAGCCTCATAACTCCTTTGTCTACTTTTTCTGCTACTGTGCATGCAGGAATGTGCAGATCATAAACAAAGCATGGACACAACTAATGAGCACTGCTGGTGCTTGTATTCCTCTGCAGCCACACCATACTACTACTACCAGCTCCTCACACACACACACACACACACACACACACACACACACACACACACACACACACAAACAGAGGAGTGCTGGCTGTGACAGTGTCCACATATTTTCATGTAGAGTAAAATCTTGAATATATGCATTCAGGCCATAAAATAATCTCTGCTTCGGTCACTACTGAAATTTTACTTCAGACTTTCCATCTTTTTATATCCTAAATAAGTTTCAGTACTAATTCCTATATAGTCTTAATCCACTCAACAGAGGGCAGAATAGGAAGTTGACTTGCCACATACTATGACTAAACCATCATCCTCAATAAGTTGATACTACTCATAACAGATAATTACAACATCTTCCATATAATACCTGAAGCATCAAGGACTCCATTGAGAGTTTATGGTTAGTACCATCATTCGACTGTGGAGGGTGATACATATCTTAATCCTGAAGTTTCTGGGAGAACAGATACACCAGGAAAGGAGACAGCAATGCCCATCTGTGCTCTTTGGGTTTTTTTTTTTTTTTTTTTTTTTTTTATTTTGGAATCAAACAGTTCTGCCTTTTAATCACAAGCCCTACACAAGAATAGCCTGAAAACTCCTCCAACATTCCAAACAAAATAACTGATTTCTTGACAGGGTCTTCTACAAATAAGAGGTAATCATAAATAAACATGAAAACATCAATATCCTTAATAACTCATTATATAATTCCATACCTGCATGTTACCCCTACTCTTCACCCTTTCAGTTGTCAGCTTTATAGACATCATGAATAAGACAGGAGATGGAGAGAGCCTTTGGAAAGCTCTCTTTCTCAGTGAAAGTTTGGATCTTACTACTTTTATGAACATGAACCATCAGTGACGTGAACAAAGCTTTATGTGCTGTTAAGCATCCCTCAGTGAAATCTTGCAGTAAAAGCTTTAACTGCTGTTAAAGACTCCTTAGTGAAATCTTCCAGTAACAAGCCTAACTTTATATTTAAAAAATCTGTTATGGTATCTATAACAGGTCGCCTTCTTGTGTTTGCACCCTGGATTAAGGTAACAAGTACTTATATCTGATCTGTCCTGGAATGCTGCTGCTTCACACATCTGGTCAGGGAAGGACTGTCCAACCTGTGCAACAATGCCTGTAGACTCTTCGATAATGTCCCGATAGGAGGTTGGTGTCACTTTTAACCAAGGATACAGATAATAGTTACAGGTGAGCAGACAATCTCTATCCATTTAAGACAACACGTAAACAGACAGCTCTTGGAAGAGAGGATAGTCTGACCTTTATGCTGAATATTTCTGAAATGCCTTTCCATCAGAGACATGAGAAGGTTACTTAGTACGTCATTCAGCCTTGCACCCCCCCCCCCCCACACACACACACCAGTTTGTCTTCAGGGATAAACAGCAGTTGCTGTTCTGTGTGGTTTAGAAATGGGAACTCCAGCTACTACAAATGATCAGCTAAACAGGTGGTTTCCTTATTACTACTACTGCGCCACTCCTGGCTAAGGTAGAGATTTTTGTAATATTCTGCAGACTTTACTGCTCTACTATTCCCATTGGCTCGTCTCTTTCAGCTTAAAGCTATCTCTATCATAAACACACTTCTTTAACTATAATCTCAGAAATCTACCCCATCTGTTACTCATAGCCAAAGAGTGAATAAATGCTGTCTCCAAGCATATTTTTAACATTGTCAAGCTAAAAACGTAGGTAATACTATGCCCTGTTCTACTTCTGAAGAGTCTCTCTCTATCTTTAAACCTTATTTGAAATCATTGGCTACAAGTATTGCAGACATACTTGACTGTAGCTATTGTTTTGTAGAGTAGTGAGACATATAAAGAAATTATGGAATTTTATAATAGCACTGTTGCCGTTGATACAGACCTTCTTCCCATTAAATGTTTTAGTCAGAAAAGAGTGTAGTATATTGGGAACTTACAGTTTTAGTTTACACTGAGACCTATTGTAGTCTTTGCAGATGCTCTGCTTATTAACACACATCAAAAAGACCCTGGCAAGCCAGAGACGTCACTGTGTAATACCTTACTTCTCATCTGAAGGATGCTCATGGGAAACATGCAAATATCCTGTTATGACCATACAAGTGTCTCAGTTACATGTCTTCCGACGTCTTACTTTTCACACGTCTTTATTAAGGCATTCAGACCAGTACAGCCAAACCCCACCAGCTGTAGCTATTCTGTGCTAGACCCTTTTTATGAGCTTATCAGTACAAGTGGATAGTTTGGTCATTAGCTGAAAACACTCAGCTTTAAACAGAGCCTTATATCATAGACTTAGGGTGACTTCATCATTTCCAATTAACTGAAACACTTGTATGTGTTTAAGGGGTCATTTGTATTATTTCCCATGTTTCCTTCAAAGGAGATTTACGTTATTGGGCAGTGAAATCTTTGTCTTGCTAGGACCTGTTTAATGTTTTTGCCTATGAGGTTTTCTTTTAAGTCTGGTTGACTGTTTTACTTGCTGTTTTGCTTATTGGCACACAAGATGTGCAAGCACCTACTGCACTCTCCATATTACTGAAATATGTCACAATGCAGTGATGGGAAAAAGTATTAAGTGACTCCTGTTTTTTTATCAGTGTACTCAGATGCACAATGTGTGTGTGTGTGTGTGTGTGTGTGTGTGTGTGTGTGTGTGTGTGTGTGTGTGTGTGTGTGTGTGTGTGTGTAGAAACTGTTTTATTCTAAAGTAAGTGATTTGTTAAACTTGCCCATCAAATTAGAGGAAGCTACACCTGCTACAGATAAAAGAGAAAGACAATTTTTATTTTAAATTATATTTATTTAGCTCTCCTTGTAATGAGCATATAACACTGAAAAGTATGAGCATTCCCTTAGACCAGAATTCTTGTATGTGCAAAAGGGGTCACTTGCATCATTTCCTTTAAAGGGGATTTATGTTATTGGACAGTGAAGTTCTTGGTTTGCTAGGGACTTTTTAATGTTTCTGTCTATGAGTTTTTTTTTATCTATGTGACCTTTCCCCTTGTTATTTTGCTTATTAGCACACCAGATGTGCAAACACCCATTGCACTCTGCATGTTACTCAAATATGCCACAATATGTGATGGGAAAAGTATTATGTGATTCCTATTTTTTATCAGTGTACCCAGATGCACAATATTTTGACACTGTGTGTGTGTGTGTGTGTGTGTGTGTGTGTGTGTGTGTGTGTGTGTGTGTGTGTGTGTGTGTGTGTGTGCATTTGTAGAAATGATGTTTTGCTCTAAGTGATTTGTTTACACCTGCTACAGATAAAAGAAAAGAGAAAATATCTAATTTAAACTATATTTATTTAGCTGCATCTGTAATGAGCATATAACACTGAACAGTGTTAGTATTCCCTTAGACCAAATGGGGAAGATCATATGAAGAATAAATTTAACAACATTCATGCAACTTCTGACACTTTGAACAATTAAGCTGCTGGTCTTACAGAAAGCTGAGAATTATAAAACTCACTGTTACACACTTTGCAGCAGTTTTGCAGGGGAAATTTCATTCCCTTCACTCCCTGACAAGGGAAGTTAAATCCCCCTACACCTCTGTTACTTGTATACACTAAATTCAAGATACCTGAACCTCAGAGTAAGGGGATACTAGGCTGTACTGCACTCTCAGAATTAGTATATATACATTCCCCCTAGTAAGTCATATATGCTCACAATTTTGTAGATCAAAATTATGGTATCTAGACATTCAACAGGTACTCTATTTCAACATATTGAGGTTAAATCAAAACTGATTTGCAAGACAGCAGACCTTTAAGTCATATGCACACTCAAATATATCTTCATCACTTACAAATGTGCACCAAAGAAACTCTAGCTTTCTTCCTGGCCTTTACATTTTTATATATTTTGATATATCTCTGGTAATAGCATACTTAACAAAGCATACTTTCCACTGCTCCAGCTTTCAATTTCCTTGAATGCATTTTTACAGTTATTTTGATAATTACCTGATTATCTATCTAAAGGTCAGTGTTCCTTTCCAAATAGGATCCAGAAACACACAGGGGTTGATATTCATCTGTGGCCAAAAACTCTTTACGGGAATATTTTTAGGACTTTCATGAGAAATAGGTTAGTGAGTAGTTCTTTTACACAAGTGTTAGCTACCTTTAGTTGCATATTGAGTCCAGGATCTGCCAGATTATCCATGCACTCAGGTCATTGAATCACAAATACCAGTAGGGCTCAGTTATAGTCCATGTGGGAGTAAATGATCTGAGATGTACCTCCCTGGAATATGTAAAAAGTGGCGTGATGGAGCTCCCAAAATATGTGTCCCAGGCCAGTATGCACTGAGCAGCATTCTACCTTTCCAAGGATGATGCCAAAGTCCAAACAAAGTAATTGATTTTAATAACTGACTTCATTGTTTAGGTCATTCGAAGGGAGTAAAATATTATCAGCCTGAGAGGATATGGCCAATAGATCATGACACTTAGTCAGGGATGGTCTACACCTGTCCCCTTTAAGGACTGAAATATTGACCGAAACCTTTTCCACCCCCATAGTGGCTTTTTTATGCATTGCCAACCTGTTAAACCATCCAGCATAGCTAAACCAACACAGAACATTCTAAAGGTGATACTGGTCAATGCCCTGAGTCTAAACTAAAAGCTCCAACTCACCCTGGGGAATTTAGATGTCTGTGTAGTTACTGAAACTGTGGTTTAAAGCCACAGCAAGCACTCTAGCAGTGCAGGACTGTAATGCCTTCCACACATCTAGGCCAACTAATACAAAGAAACCGACAAAAGTGGAGGTGACTCAGTTTACATCAAAACAATCACACCTCAAGGCTGGTCAAGCAGTATGACACACTTGAGCTCCAACACATACATCTCACCATATGCAAAGTCTCATATATCCTTATGGTTCATGGGTCCCTCTTTCTGATACATGAAATGCATACTTCTTACTTGAATGAACTTAAATCACTCTCATTTCAAGTGAACACCATTACCATGGTGATTTTAACTGCTCCATTATAGACTGGGAATCATGCACAGCCTCAAATTTGTAAGCTCAAAGATTCCTGGACTTTGTGAACACAAATGCCCTGGACCAACTACTGTATGGCAATTCAAAGAGCAAACATCCCTAAATTAGTCCTCACCTGCATGATGGAATACTGTATCCCCCCAAGTGTAACATCCTCAATGGTCAGGTCAGGGCATAAAGCTATCTCCTTCAAAGTAAAAATAAAATTTTAAACTCCTCAAAACCTTCAGGTGTCTGCTAGAAAACTGAAGATGACGAGGAATTTCACCTTTCAACATGGCAATGACCCCAAGCATACATCCAAATCAGCAAAAGAATGGCTTCACCAGAAGAAAAGTAAAGTTTTGGAATGGCCAAGCCAAAGCCCAGACATAAATCCAATAGAAAATCTGTGAGGTGACCTGAAGAGACCTGTGCACAAGAGATGTCCTTGCAATCTAATAGATTTGCAAGGAAGAGTGGGCAAATATTGTCAAGTCAAGATGTGCCATGCTGATAGACTCCTACCCAAGAAGACTGAATGCTGCAATTAAATCAAAAGGTGCTTCAACAAAGTATTAGTTTAAGGGTGTGTACACTTATGCAACCAGCTTACTGTAAATTTTTTTATTTTTTATATTTTTCCCTTAACAGATTTGTTTGTTTTATTCAATTGAATTGTACAGGTTATAGGTCACATTAAAGGTGGGGAAAGTTTTGAAATGATTTATTGTGGTCCCATTTTTTTATATCACAGAAACCTGGCATTTTAACAGGGGTGTGTGTACACTTTTTAAATCCACTGTATGTTACCACTGGAAAGAAGAAGCTTATAAATGCTTGACCACTCATAGCCAAGTTACACACCTTGTAAAATAAATGGCAGTATAACCTGTCAAATACAGTTGGGAAGCTTAGAAAGGCCCTTTAAAGTCATTAGCCTAGTTATCACCTATGAGTTTCTGTACCTATAAGTACTGTGCAGGTTGGTAGAAATGACAAGAGTATTTTAACATGCTTCTAGCAGGCCTTGATAAGCAATACTGCTCTGCTGAGCTGTTTGATCTAAATGAGGCTTCTTACAATGTGATGCACGATAGTTATTTTGTTCTATCTATCCTGAGAACTATGTATGCTTCTTTGCATTTGCTTCAGACTCTAACTTCAGTTTGATCTCAATTCCTTCTTTACTTCCACCTTCTCTTCCCTGTACTCTACAAGTTTCATCCTCTTAATAACTCTGTCTTCAATTAGAAAATGTTAGTTTGTGCAGGTAGTTAACAAATTGTGAAATGAACGTAACTGAATATGACTCAGTAAAGGTGTCTGAACAGTAAAACTGCTGCACCATACTTTTATCTTTCACACTGCTGCTCCTAAAGTCAACATTCCAAACTGATTACTCTCACTGATGTTGATGGCGTGACAGTAAAACAAGCTGGTACTAAGTGTTTAATAGCTCCCCTTTGAAGTCCTACGATTTGGTCCTAACTTTCAAAAAATACTCTTTTATTACCTAGATTGTTTACTTGCAGTTCAGAATATAATTACTTTCCTAGTTTCATCTGAAGTGACGTTTTTTGTATAAATATTTGATTAGTGTTCTAACACACACTAAACAACATAATCCTAATCAGAGTGGAGTTTCCATGGATATTGTTTGAGTTAAAGTCTAGTTTGAAACTGAAGGTCAGTATGTAATGATAAGCCAGGATCACTCAAAACAAGAAAGTGTAACAATGGAATTGTTCAGGTGTCACTGCTATGAAAATCCATTAAATGCCTTTATAAAATAATTCCATGAAAGTACTGCAATTCAGTGTTTGCATCAGTAGCTTTGGCATGTGCGAAGGAGTGGAGCTGAGAGTGGACTGTGTATATTTAACAATGCAAAGCACAAGAAGAACTTTGTATAGAAAATAAATATCAATGTTGAAGAAAAAATAAAAGAGTATATGTTGTACAAAGTAACCCAGATGGAGAGCAGACAGCATGATACTTAGTATTAACATCTACAGGGAGCATGATGCTTAGCATTACCATTTGCACATCCTTTAGGAAGATTTAAAGCATGATATGGTATACAGGGATGTATATCGTAAGCAAAAAGAAGAATCAATTAAAGGCACTTGTACCACTTGTAAGATCCCAGCAGATATCATGCCCAGTTATTAGGACAAAACCTTGGAAAGACAGAGAGATAGAAATGCATAATCTGATGATAGGTGAAAACAGTATGCCCAGAATAGCCGTCTTGTTTTCTTTCTTAATTTATTGGGTACCATTCCAACACAGCATTTCGGCTTTGCTTTATTATTACTTAAAACTGCCTTAAGCCTGAGCATGTAAACATGAATTCTAATGGTTCTCATCTCTCCACTTCCATAGGAAGGTTATTTCATATAGCTATCACTGTTTTGTGAAAAGAATATTTCATATTATTTCTGTATTGCCCAGACATTTTAAGTTTGTGTCCCATTACATCTGTGCAATTATTTTTTTCTCTAAGGAGCTACTCCTCTACTTTTACCTGATAACTTTAATGTTGCCATTACATTCTGTGTCTCTTCTTTGCTTAAGTGCAAAAAATTAGATTCCCTTTAGCCTTTCTTTATATGATGTCTGCTACAGGCCTTCCACCATTTTGATGACCTTCCTCAAGACATCATCTGCTCATTCTTTTTCTATCTTTCTATCTACATATCTCTCTACCTATACCTCTCTCTTAATGTCCCTTGCTCTTTGCTAGCTTAGTTTAGATGCTGTTTGACACATTAATTCAGGTTGCTCTTGTATGCAATTAGATGACACTGTTACCAACTGATGAGAATATTCTTAGGAATTATATTTAATAAAGTCTAAAGTAACTATTATATTCCTTGTTAAGAGTGTTTGTATTTTGCCTGGAAAAATCACCAAGTGCCTTATAAGTTACAGACCCTTTCTATGCAAACAATTTATAGTACAGCCAAAAGGAGAATATACAGATTAATAATTATCCGCTTGGGGAGAGCAAATCTTCAGACGTAGGAGCAAAAACAGATCAATGATGGATGCATAAGAGAGAAACCTTGTTGGCATACTTTTTGAAATGAACACTTTGGATAAATGCTACTTATGCAATATGTAGGAAGTATATGGCACTAAAATGGAAATTACTTAAACTTGTCATAATAAAATATAACATAAGCATAACTAAACCAAGAATACAACACATAGCTGAAAATGCATTGGCATGTGCAACTAGATAAAAATAGAAATAAATGAGATAAAAGTGCTGTTATCAAAGTTAAAAACAAGTAAAACCATCCAGGCAGTGTGAAAAGGCTACGTGAAACAAATGGATTTTTATGGACCTCTTAAAGGTGTCCTCTGATAGGGACTCCTATAACCCCCATAGTAAATTTCAGAGGTACAGCACTTGATAGGAGAAAGAATGCTCATCAGAGGATTCAAGTCATGCCCTCAGAACTGCTAGTAGCCTCAAGGTGGCTCAGGAAAATGTTTACGTAGGGCTGTAATGAGCCAGCAGCTGTCTGACATTAGGCAAACTATAGTTATGAAGCAGTGAGATCATAGTGATAGAACTGTGTAGACTATAAAGAAAAATATAGCCAGCTAGTACAGTCATTTAAGACTGATGTAATATACAGAAGCTGAGCAAAACTTCTCACAAATCAAGCAATGGAGGTCTATAGCAGCTGCAGCAACATATGAGTTCTGTGTTACAAAACCCTTTGTAAAGGGTATATATTAGTCCAAACAGGAACTGATCACAGTAAGAGCTATTATAGGAAGGTAGTCTGGAGAATTAGATCCTTTTGAATAATACACCTATAATGACAGTAAGATGACTTGATAAAAGTCCATACATAGTGTTAGAAAAATATGATTTAATGTATATGTTTAGTGCTTATTAGAAGCTAAAAGGGTTAACACATGTCATTCTATTTTATGTACAGCTTAATTCTGTAATTATAAGATGCTTTTTCAAACTGCAGTATGCTTTCTGAAATTGCAAGATGCTCTCTGACCTAGTATTTGCTAGCACAGCAAAATTCATGTTTATGCCTTTTGGAAATGTACTGAGAAGCAGGTGATTATCTGCTAGGTCAGGAAAATGAATGAATAGTGAATGAATAGAACAATACTATTTTCTATAATGTGATTGAATATGAACAATCATCTCTGTTCGTGCTATGAGAACATGCACAGCTGCGGAAAAGAAGAGATACATCAAACAAAGACTGCTTGAAGAAATGAACTGTAATCTGTACTTGCTTTGTGCTCGAATTAGCCATAGTACCTTGAATGGTAACATTGCGTAGTGAGAAGTCATATCTGATCAGTGGTCATCAAGGCCACGTTGTTTTTCTTAGGAAGTTTTTTTGTAAACTTGATATGCCAGCAGAAAATCATGGACAAACAGCTGCTGTGAAATAATATTGAAAGAACTTGTGATTTATTATGTCAGCTTGGTAGGCAATGTCTTGTAAGAAATGTATAAGAATAGCTTCACTTCCTGATTCCAGTTAGACAAACTCTGTATTAGCACATTTTTGTCTCCTTGCTGCAAGATTAAAGTGCATATTCATATTAAAGCTTATATTTATTTTTGTGTTATGTATATATAATGTTTATTTGTGTCATAATGATACTAGTGGATTTAATAAGAATATTTTTAGAAATTAATAATATGATTTATTATAGCAATAGCTCCATGTAAGGGGCTATTATATGAAACATTGGTATATCTATATGGTATCTGTATGGTACCTATATCGGATTGTACAGAGATGCATAAGATTTTGTTTATTTTAAGTGTTTTAAGTTTATGCATATTGTTTTATTTTGTTTGTTTGTGTATATTTAACACTATATTTAATGCTATGTATATTTGCATATTTGTACGTTCTTTTCATATATTTTGTGAGAAGAACATCACTATAGAAACACATAGATATGTGTATGGAAGCATGAATTATTTAGGATGCCTTATTGTTTATGATGTTGATTATTCTTGTGATTTTATGAGAAGCGCTAGGTAACTAGGGAATGTCCATTAGCAAATTGTGTTTCTGAGTAATTGATTGATTGATTAATTGCTTTTATTAGAATGAAAGACTTTTTATATAAAAAGGGTGTTTTAAATTAAAGTTTTTTAAGATCTAAAGAAGCGTACTTGTGTGTACGCGAAAGTGCTCATCTTTTTTGTTTTATAATTACAATAAATGTACTGAAACTTTGCTGCTCAGTTTATTGGACTTATCATGGTGGTATCTACTCGTGTATTGTTTTTACATCTTTACAGGCTGCTTTTTGCGTTGACGAGTGGACCTTTGGATCTATAGCGGCACCTATTTGGTTTTCAAAGATTAAAGTGCCTTAACCTGAACCTGCCGTGTGTTGATCATTTTGAAGTTATTTTTCCTTTGACAGATTGGTCCTTCGGACCGGAACTTTCACTTCGCCTCAGGTCAGATGCGCCAGGTGGCATGAAACCATACAGGGAAGAAACCACATTGGTTCTTCTGCTTTAAAAGACCTCTGACTGAATTGTCGTTCAAAAGAGGCCAACCACTTTTCTGATCTGTGACTGGAGGACGAGTCGGTATATGAACCAGAGACGGTCAATCACGGAGGCTCAGGTAAGGTGAGATTTACCTTTTTTCTGTTTTAGATCAGGGACTTGATTGGAAATATATGTCAGGAGATTTGTATTGTACAAGTCAGGAACAGAAAGATTGCAGTCTTGTCATAGATCAGGGAAACAGAATAGGTAAGACAGTTATTCTAGATAAACTGTGAAACAGAAAATCGTGGTACCACGTGAGAATAAGAAGGGTTACATAACATTTTTTAACAGTCAGAACAATGGGTAATAAGTGCACAAAAAGTTCCCAAAACCCACCACTAACCAAAGATGCAAAATATATGCAATCACAGCGTGCCAACAGTGTTAGATACTATACAAAATGGGTTAATAAATATGAATTTAATGGCAAATTAGAAAAATCCTCGCTTATTAAACTTGTCAAACAGCTTAAAGCTGACACAAAAGGTCAGGTAAAAAAGCAACGTAAATTGGGCATTCCTCAGGCACACAGGTGGATTGAGGAAGCAAACCGTAGGGAGCAAAAAAGTAATAATTCAAAAGCTATGTTTCTAGATAAAGAAGACAATAATTTGGTAATAGCATCAGCCCCTCCACCCCCTCTGCTTCCCGCACCAGAATATGAAGCGAGTGCACAAGCTGATCCACCTCCGCTATACCCGGCTGCCACTGCAAAGCCAAGACCGTATATTAGAGATCCCATCAAGACCAGGTCTCAAACACGTAACTTAAGAGGAGATACTGAGTTATTTGAAATAAACAAAAATTCACGAGCTATGAGTGAAGAAGAGATATGTCCACTCATAGAAGTACCAAATCCGCAGGCAGGACAGGCAGGACAGGACCCGACTCTCTTAGTATATAGACCGTGGACACCAGAAGACATCCGGAAAGCCACAGAGGGAATTCCCCATACAAAAGTTAATTTTAGAAAATTCTTAGAAGACTTACAGGGCATGAGGTTAAGTTATAATTTAAATGGAGAAGAAGTAGAAAAAGTAGTCAGACAAATCGTAGGTCCAGATTGGCACATGATCAGTGGCAACTGGAATCCTCGTGACGCAGAACACAAGCCACTCCCACATAGCAACGCAGAACTGGATAACAGAGTGAAAGGTCTAACAGACCGAATCTCTGAAAAATGGAAGCCTAGGGCAGACTGGACTTGCATTAATCAATGCATCCAATAGGAAGGTGAAACTGTTGACCGATATTATGCTAGATTATTAGAGTGTTTTAATAACCATTGTGGAATGCAGGTACCTGAAGACCAGACACATGATTCCCCATATGAGCAGCAATTAAAGAATGCATTTTTGAAAGGCAGCATTTTGCCTATAAGCAGCTTTATTACAAAGCACATGGTAGACCATCGCACAAGTAGATTACAGTCACTCCTTGAATATGCTAGACATGCCAAAAGGCATTTTAACAGTAAAAAGAAAAAGAAAGCCCAAGTATTTGCTATAGAAGATGGAGCAGAAGTTTATGTAGTACAGTCCAGAAAAAAGGGCAAGAAAATGCCCAGGGAAACAAACAATCTGATAAACGATCAGAGGAGTTTAAAGAGAGAAAGAAAAGGGGTGAATGTTTTAAGTGCGGAAAAAAAGGACACTTAGCAAGGGATTGCAAGCAAAACAAGAAGGCGGTCATGGAAGATAAGGAGGGTGAGGACTGACTATATGATAGTCAAGAATCACTAGAAGGGAGTAACCAAGGAAAGACAAATGCAAATGTGATAGAGGGAGTAGAGGATGTGATAGAAGAAATAGAGAAAGTACAAGAAATCACCGATGGTAAAGAAAGTGAAGTTTTGGACTTGGCATTATTAAGCCTAGAGCTCTATTTAGCAGACACAAAACTGGAAGTTACACTTCTGGTAGAGGGGAGGGAAGTTAAATTCCTGTGTGACTCAGAGGCTTCATGAACCCTGATACATCCTTCCAAACTACCAGAAAATTCAGAATCACTAGATTACATATTAGTAAAAGCAGCTAATGGACAGCTGTATCGGGAGCCACTCTCCCATAACATAGCAATAACTGACCCTGTTTCAGGGATGACCCAGAAAAGCAAAATTGTTGTTTCTGCAAAATACCCAGTGAACCTTTTGGGCAGAGATCTTATGCAGATATCTGGCATAGCAGTAGTACCGACTATGCAGGGTATGGAAGCACAGCGACAAATGGATACTTTTGTGGTGCGACCAGAGGGTGAAACATTTTATTGGTACAGCCAGGACTTAGTCACGACTGGTCCAGGGGCAGTAACCGAAGAACTGATGAATGTAGCCATCAGTAAGTCCCCCTCCCTTGACACCGATAAACAACATTTGTTGCACTGTACTCTGTATTATTGTAGTACACCAGGACCTGATAAGGAATATGAGCAAGAAATGTTTAAAAACCATCCAAACAGAATAGTATTACATAATCTGTACTGGGACACAGAAGGGAACAGTGTAGTTAGCTGTTCATTGCCCCAGGAATTCTTTGCACTGTACAAATCTAATAGATTACCACATGTCAGTTTAACTAAGGACAAGAATGTGAGATGGGCAGACCTTGGAGAAAAAGGCACAAAGTGGGAAAAACAGACAGAGCTAGAATTGTCAGAACAGGGAGTACAGAAGCAGAAGTTAAATTGGATAACACAGACCCACCCAGCTGTACACTTGCAGTCTAGCGAAGACAGCTGATTAGCACTCTTACTAGAAGAGGAAGAAAAAGCTTTATGGAGCATACCAGAAACTCTCTGGTCAACAGGGAAATCAGATGTAGGACTAATTCGTACAGCAGGACCAGTTACTATTATGCCGAAATAAGCATTTAGACCTCAAAAAAGACAGTATCCCTTAAGAAAGGATGCAGAAGTAGGAATTGAACCTATAATAGCAGCCTTACTTAAGGAAGGAGTACTGGTAGAATCTCCTGATTCTCCATGTAACACACCCTTATTTCCTGTCAGGAAAGCAAACAGAGAATGGCGTATGGTCCAAGATTTACAAGCTGTAAATAATGCAGTAATACCTAGAGCACCTACGGTGCCAGATCCACACACCCTATTGAATGATTTGAAGCCTCAACAGAAGTATTTTTCTGTGGTAGATATTAGCAATGCATTCTTTTCGATACCGATACACCCTGACAGCCAACATTGGTTTGCATTTACATTTCAGGGGAAAAGGTATACATACACGCGACTACCACAGGGGTATTGTGAAAGCCCAACAATATTTGCACAAGAGATGGCAAGCAACTTGGCAGGATTTAGCCCACCAAGAGGCAGCCAAATTTTACTTTATGTAGACGATATCCTGCTGGCAGCCCCCACCCAGCAAGAATGCAGGGAAGATACCATAGCATTACTACAATTTTTAGCCACTCAAGGACATAAAGTAAACAAAAACAAATTGCAGCTTTGGAGAAAGCAGGTTAAATACATGGGATATGTAATATCCAAAGAAGACAGAACATTAGATGAAGATAGGAAAATAGCAATTTTACAAGCACCCAAACTGACTGCCAAGAAGGAAATGATGTCCTTCCTAGGAACGACCAATTTCTGTCAGAGTTGGATTCCAAACTATGCCTTGGAGTCTGCTCCACTGACCAACATGATATACAAGAAGCCTATGGCAGTACAAGATCTATTACAATGGACACCAGAAGCAGAATCAGCTTTCAGAAAACTGAAACAATTGATAGCATCCTCATTAGTTTTAGGATTACCAAACTATTATAAACATTTTTTCCAAACTGTAGATTGTAAGCAAGGTTATATGACATCGGTGTTAACACAGCAACATGGGGATAAGCAATGCCCCATAGCTTACTATTCATCACAGCTGGACCCAGTGGTGCGATCCCTGTCCCACTGTGTACAAGCAGTAGTTGCAGCTGCAATGGCAGTACAGGCTTCGGCCTCAGTAGTGTTGTTCCACCCTCTCACATTGAGAGTGCCTCATGCAGTCACGATTATTTTACTGCAAGAAAAAGTAGCATATCTTTCTCCTGCTAGACATCTTTCCTGTATGACTATACTCTTGATCCAACCTCATATGATAATTGAATGATGTACAACTTTAAACCCGTCTACCTTGCTCCCGACCCCTGCGGATGGCACACCACACAGCTGCCTGCAGGAGATTGAGCAAAAGACACTGCCTAGAAAAGATCTAATGGATGTTCCCTTGGATGATGCAGAGGTGACATATTACGTGGACGGCTCATGCAGGAGGGGTCCTACAGGACAGAACCTAGTGGGGTATGCAGTAGTTTCTGATACTAAGATTTTAGAAGCGAAGTCATTGCTACACAACTTATCTGCACAAGCAGCAGAATTGATTGCCTTGACAAGGGCTTGTACCTCAGCAAAGGGTAAATGTGTGAACATATTTACTGACAGCCAGTATGCTTTTTCTACTGTACATGCTTTTGCACAACAGTGGAAAAATAGAGGAATGATAACATCTACTGGTAAACCGATTAATCATGCGCAATTTATTTTGGATTTATTAGAATCTATTCAGTTACCTCAGAAAGTAGCTATTTGTAAATGTGTAGCTCATACCAAGCAACAGGATAGGATTTCAAAAGGTAATGCGAGAGTTGATACAGCTGCAAAGCAGGCAGCTACAGCTTCAGAAGTATTTCTTTTGAGTGAGGAATTACAACCTTCTGAGATTTTAGATTTAGAAATGTTGAAAACAATGCAGACACTTACTATGAAAATAGAAAAACAGAAATGGATAAAAAAAGGAGCAATTCTTGAGAAAGGGCTGTACATCTCCAAAGAAGGAAAAACGATTTTGCCATCTAACTTGTTTAGATGTGCAGCTTTGTTGAGCCATGGGCAGTGCCATGTCTCAACAGGGGGGATGGTACAGTTAGTGAACCGAGTGTTCACTGCATATGGATTTACAAACTACACAAAAAATTTTTGTGCAGCATGCCATGTTTGTAACAAGCATCATGCACAAGGGGCATTGAAGCCTAAGCAAGGGAGTTTCCCAACACCACCATACCCGTTCCATACTATCTGTATGGATTTCATAGAACTAAACAAATGTGAAAATAAGAAATATTGTCTTGTCATTATAGATATGTTTTCCAAATGGGTGGAAGCTTTTCTGACCAAAAATCCAGACGCAGCTACTGTTGTGAAAGTCCTTGTTAAAGAAATTATTCCTAGATTTGGCATACCGGAAAAAATCTACAGTGACAATGGCACACACTTTGTAAATCAAACTATACAACAGTTGAGCCGATATTTCAGAATTTCCTTAAAGAACCATTGTGCATACCACCCCCAATCTGCAGGATTAGTAGAGAGGCATAATGGGGTTTTGAAAAACAAACTTAGGAAATTGATTAGTGAAACACAGAAGAACTGGGTGCACTGCCTGCCTCTGGCACTGTTGAGCATGAGAACTGTTCCAAATGCAAAGGGGTTAACTCCTTTTGAAATACCGTTTGGGAGAGCATATTATATACCTCAGTGGAAACCTCTCATGCCTGCAGACCAGGAGGCTGACAGTTCACTTGCAGAATATATGAGATGGCTTTTAAGTAATAAACAACTTTTGCAGTTAAATTCTGTTTCAGATAAAGAACAAACCAGACCATTGGAAGCAGCAGTAGTCCCAGGCACATGGGTCTGGGTGAAGGTTATCAAGAAAAGAAACTGGACCACACCGAAGTGGGAAGGGCCATACCAAGTGCTACTGTCAACACCCACTGCAGTCAAGATTGCAGAGCGAGCATCCTGGATTCATCTGACACACTCTAAATTGGTTAAAAACTTTGAACTGGACAAAAAACTTGTTACTGTTACACAAGAACAAAATGACCAGATAAGGAGCAAATAGAAATGCCGAACAACCTCAGAAGTATTGCATGATCATTCTGTTGGCCATACTGATAACATTAATCTTTTTGTTGTGGCCTTTCCTTTTTCCAGCCACACGAGCTGAACTGAATAAACGTGAATCATTTATAGACTGGCATCCAAACTTTAACACTTACCAAGCAATTAAATATGTGTATGCTGAAACTTTTAATGTTTCGAATTGCTGGATCTGCACAGCTATACCAACAGCATACGGGGAATTATTAATGACTGCTGTCCCCCGAGGGGTCAATGAGATGTGCATAAATTTGCTTTTTGACACTACAACTGTAAAATCACAAGACAAAATAGCATTGTACCTGCCTGTTACACAAAAGGGAATTGTATGTTTTTACAAAAATGATACTGTTCAGGTAGGTTGGATTAATTGTAATGTGACTGTTCCTTACAAATGTTATACCAAAGCCAATAATGCAGGTTATATTTGTGATGCAAACTATGACTCATATCTTGAATCGATCCATAAGACTATTGATGAGATACAGCGTAATCCTGTTCTTTTAAAACAACTATTATTGATAAGAAAATGTTTCATGCGGGCAAGTGTATATTAATACTAAAGTAGAGAACTGTTATTTTGTTTGTGGGAAAAAGGCATACAAATGGTTACCTGAGAATTGGTCCGGCAGTTGTTTTTTGGGTTAACTGGTTCCGGCCATATGACACACTGCAGTTTTGCCTCAGGAAAGAATTCAAAATGTCAGAGAGGTCACCAAGAAAACCGGAAATCCAATCAGAAGGCCTGAAAATCCAGTGGGATGAATCGAAGCAGGCTGGAGAAACCATAATTCCATGAAAAACAAAGATAAACTGACACAGATGGACTTGAGTGACACTATTATATCATGGGCAGGTATAGCCCCTGCATTTGGCGCAGTGAAATCGATTTGGGAGCTGAGAAAACTGTTCAAACTTCTCAAAGTAATGAGTAATGCAACTTTTTCCACTCTCGAATTAATGACTGATGAACTGAACGCTATGAGAACTGTGGTGCTTCAAAACCGCATGGCTCTCGACTTCACCCTAGCGGTGAAAGGTGGTACGTGCGCTTTAATAAAAGAGGAGTGCTGTTTGTATATTCCTGACAACCAGCATGAGATAAACGACCATCTCGAGGTGATTCAGCAAGTGTCGGCCATGACAAAACCAGGCCCAAACCCACTGATGGACTTTTTCCAGAATTTGTTAGGGGGGTGGGGTATCATCCTAATGAACATCCTAATTGCCATTTGTGTGGGATTACTCCTATTAGGAGTGTGTGTTTGTTGTGGTATTCCCTGCATGAAAAGATTGATCAAAGATTTTATAGACATGTCAGTTTCTGAGACTTTATATCAAAGTACTGAAACTGAAGAACTGCTGAAAGATGAAACATGTTCATAAGTTTGAACTAAATGACTCTCTTAACTGCAAATTCTGAACAGAAAGAGATTAGGAGAAGAATCAATCGTTTATGCTTTTGAATATAGAATAAAAAGTATTAACAGGGGGGAAATGTTAGAAAAATATGTAATAATGTATATGTTTAGTGCTTATTAGAAGCTAAAAGGGTTAACACATTTCATTCTATTTTATGTACAGCTTAATTCTGTAATTATAAGATGCTTTTTCAAACTGCAGTATGCTTTCTGAAATTGCAAGATGCTCTCTGACCTAGTATTTGCTAGCACAGCAAAATTCATGTTTATGCCTTTTGGAAATGTACTGAGAAGCAGATGATTATCTGCTAGGTCAGGAAAATGAATGAATAGTGAATGAATAGAACAATACTGTTTTCTATAATGTGATTGAATATGAACAATCAGCTCTGTTCGTGTTATGATAACATGAACAGCTGCAGAAAAGAAGAGATACATCAAACAAAGACTGCTTGAAGAAATGAACTGTAATCTGTACTTGCTTTGTGCTCGAATTAGTCATAGTACCTTGAATGGTAACATTGCATAGTGAGAAGTTGTATCTGACTGATGGTCATCAAGGCCATGTTGTTTTTCTTAGGAAGTTTTTTTGTAAACTTGATATGCCAGCAGAAAATCATGGACAAACAGCTGCTGTGAAATAATATTGAAATAACTTGTGATTTATTACGTCAGCTTGGTAGGCAATGTCTTGTAAGAAATGTATAAGAATAGCTTCACTTCCTGATTCCAGATAGACAAACTCTGTATTAGCACGTTTTTGTCTCCTTGCTGCAAGATTAAAGTGCCTTAACCTGAACCTGCCATGTGTTGATCATTTTGAAGTTATTTTTCCTTTGACACATAGTTTTAAAATATCAGCTGGTCTCTGCATATTGTTCTAAGATTGTATATCTTAGACACAAATTCCAGTTTATCTCACCTTTGTAAGTTATACAGGAGTCAAATACAGGAGCTGTGGAGTCAGTACTATTGCAATGAATGACCAAAGCCTATATTTTTATTTTTATTTTATGTTATCTTATCTTCTTTGTCTACTTTCCTATCGATCTATCTATGTGTAAACTGGGGTGTAGAGTTCCAATCAATGTGGATGATTTTTAAGCCCAGCCTAGGGAAATTAACATACATGAAAACAAAAACCCAATATTTAGGTGAAAGAGCACATGCATCCAAAGGTAATAAAAACATTACAGTAACATTGTTACAGTTTGGCATATTGATTCAATACTTCAAATATGTACAGAAAAATATTAATTAAGCTATAAACATTTAACTGAACTGTGTGTATCTATGCATATACTGATAGATCAGATTAGATAGATATATAACTATATCTGTCTATCCATATATATATATATATATATATATATATATATATATATATATATAAGGAAGTATAATATTAGAACAATGGTGTCGTTTCTATATGTAGTGTTGCTGCACATGTTGGCTAGAGTAGGCCATTAGATAAACTATATATTGGAGTAAATACTATGACAAAGTAGGAAATTGTGAGGTATGATTGTTAGCTGTAAAGAAAGGCAGACATGAGAGACACTGGACTATTACAAGGAGGAAGAGGAGAGTTAGAGACAGAGAGGAGGATGAAAAGACCCTCTTGGATATACCTGAGTTAGATAATCAGATTAGTGGCAGTATATAATTATTTACTGTGTGAGAGGGCAGTGTTTATGTGATTGTTCTATTGAGGTAAAACTTGCATTGTGTTCATTTGAAGAGATGGTTTCTTAATTCAAGTTTTTACTTTTTAAGTTTGAGAGTAAGGATGTTATTTGTTTTAGGATGACACCCCATATTTTGTAACCGAGGACAGAACTGCACACACCTGTGGTAGCCAAGACAGATGAAAAAGCCAGCCAGTAAAATAAGCTCTAAAAAACAAATTTATTTAATGTTAAGCACTTTCATTCCCTTAAGTTGGAACTTCATCAGAACAGAACAAAGGACATTTAAAGTGACTCAGTTAATATAACAATTACATTACTGTCCAATTAAAAGCAAACAATCAAAACTCAAAACCATTTAACACTTAAAAATGATGAATAACAATTAGAAACAGTATAATGCTTTAACTTTAAGATGGGATAAATAGAACAGGCCTCATTGATCCCAGGAAACACTAATTCAATAAAACTTGCCATTTTAATTCACACACCTCAAGATGTTCTTTTGTTGTTCTCCCTTGAGGATCCTGTTTGACCTGTTCAATCACTTCTTCTTCTTCTTTTGGCTTTACCTGTCTACTCATGATTGGCAGTAGAGTTTTATGGTGTCGAGTTGCCAGCCCGGCACCCAACCTTCCACAGAAAGCAAACACACACACGCACACACTCATGCTTAGGGCCAATTTAGAGTGTCCAATCCACCTACAGCATGTTTTTGGGATGTGGGAGGAAACCGGAGCACCCAGAGGAAACTCACGTGACCACAGGAAGGACATGCAGACTCTGCACAGAAGGCACCCCAGTGAACCAGAGAACCTCTTGCTGTGAAGCAGCAATGCTAACCGTTGCACCACTGTGACCACCCTTGACCTGTTCAATCACTAAAAACTTAAAATAGTGGTCATTATAACTAGCTATATGCTTATATAAAACATTTGTCTCTCTCTTCTTCTTAATATCTGAAAGGTGTTCACATATACATTCACTAAATTTCTGGGTGGTCTTGCCTATATAAAATGCAGTGTACAATTGGCACTGAGCTAAATAGACCACCCCTTTGTGGAACATGTAAAGTGTCCATATATTTTATACATTTTGTTATTTATGTTGAAATTCTCTCCTACATACACATAAGGACAGTGTGAACACCTCCCACACTTAAAATTACCAACCCTTCTTGTACTATTGACCACGTTTGTTTTGTTAAACTCAAGAAAATTCTTAAATAATTTATCCCTTCTAAAAACTATCTGGTGTGCAGTACCTAATTTGTTCAAAAACCTGCTATCAGACAAAATAATTCTCCAGTTATTCTTGATAATATTAACAATAGCACCAGTATCCAAAGTGAAGGTAGAACTAAATTTTATCTTCCTGTTATTATTGTTTGCTTGAGCAACCCTGTTAGGATAATTATACATCGTGTTTTTTGCCATTCAAAATAGGGACATATATACCCCTTTCTCTTTTAGCTATAACCTTGTTTCTTATTCCTTTCAAAAATTCCATAAGGATATCCTCTCTTTAAAAACATATTCATAAGAAAGTTACATTCTTGATTAAATACCTCTTGTTGTGAAATCATATGGGCCAACCCAATCATCTGACCTTTAACTACATATTTTTTTCTGAAATGTAGGATCCATACTCGAAAAATGAAGATAAGTGTTTGAAAAGGTAGTCTTCCTGAAAATATTGGAACAATACCTCAAATGCTGTAAATTCTTTGTGATCTCTACATCAAAAAATGCAATTTTTGTATGATTCATGGTGTGGGAAAATTGTAAAAATGTTGTAGTAGAATTAAAAAAAACTAAAAATTCCTGGAGCCTAGATTCAGTACTAGTCCATAAATAAATATGTTGTCCAGAAAATGACTATATAATGACCAACAATCATGATATTCACCCTTCAGTATAAACCTATCCTCCCATTCTGCCATAACTAAGTTTGCAAAAATGGGGGACATGCCACCCCATTGAAACTCCAGTAATCTGTTTATAATATTGGCCATCAAAAAACAAAAAAAATATTCGTCAAGACAACTTCCCTAAGTACAATAATGGAATTATTGTTTTCTGCTGAAAATCAATTATACTTATTTAAATACATTTCCAACCAATCTAATCCCAAATCATGAGGGATAACCATAAACAAATTCTTCACATCAATAGTTACAAAAATGGCATTTTCAGAAAAAGAAATGTAATTTAAGCACTCCAAAAAGTGCCATGACTCTCTACATACATGAGGAATCTGAGAAATATAGTCTTTTAAACATTCATCAATCCATTTAGCAATAAAAAATGTTTTCGAACATGATGCATCTATTATGAGCCGCATATGGGGGTTACTGAGGTTTTTGTGAATTTTGGGAATCCCAAATATACTAGCAATAACTGGTTTGTCATTCAGCATGAAATCATAATCATTCTTAGAAATGTGACCCTACAATAACATACCAGTCTTAGAATAAGCAATATAAATCTCATTTCGGGACACCTCCTGCTAATAGTCCTCATTAAAATAACACTCATAGCATTAATATAGTCTACATTATCAAAAATCACCAGCCTCCCCCCCCCCCTGTCAGGTTTCATGATTCATATAGTATTGTTATCAGCAATCTCAGAAAACAGCTCTTTTTCGTGCTTGGTCATACTGTAATTACAGGTTTATAATGAAGGGTGAATATCATTATTGTTGGTCATTATATAGTCATTTCCTGGACAACACATTTACCTTATGGACTAGTACTGAAGCTAGGCTTCAGGAATTTGCAATTTTTATTAATTCTACTACAACGTTTTTACAATTTTCCCATACCATGGATGATGTTACAAAAATTGCATTTTTGGGTGTAGACATCACAAAGGACCAATATTTTTAGGAAGACTACCTTTTCCAATATTTACCTTCATTTTTCGATTATGCATCCTAAATTTCAGAAAAAAATCTGTAGTTATAGGTCAAGTGGATAGGCTGGCCTGTATGATTTCATATCAAGAAGTACTTAATCAAGAATGTAACTTTCTTATAAATATGTTTTTAAAGAGAGGGTATCCAATGGAATTTTTGATAAGAATAAGAGACGAGGTTATAGCTAAAAGAGAAAGGGATACATATGTCCCTATTTTGAATGGTAAAAACCACTTGATGTATAATTATCCTAATAGGGTTGTTCAAACAAACAATAATAACAGGAAGATAAAATTTATTTCAACCTTCACTGTGGATAGTGGTACTATTGTTAATAGTATCAAGAATAATTGGAGAATTATTTTGTCAGATAGCCGGCTTTTGAGGAAATTAGGCACTGAACCCCAGATAGCTTTTAGAAGGGATAAATCATTTAAGAATTTTCTTGCATTTAACAAAACAAAAGTGGTCAATAGTACAAGAAGGGTTGGTAATTTTAAGTGTGGAATGTGTTCACAGTGTCCTTATGTGTTTGTAGGAGAGAACTTCAACACAAATAACAAAATGTATAAAATATATGGACACTTTACATGTTCCACAAAAGGGGTGGTCTGTTTATCTCAGTGTCAGTTATGTGCTGCATTTTATGTAGGCAAGACTGCCTGGAAATTTGGTGAACATATATGTGAACACCTCTCAGATATTAAGAAGAAGAGAGATAGAGAGAGAGAGAGAGAGAGAGAGAGAGAGAGAGAGAGATGAATGCTTTATATAAGCATATAGCTAGTTATAATGACCACTATTTTAAGTTTTTCATGATTGAACAGGTCAAACAGAATCCTCAAGGGAGAACAACAAAATAACATCTTGAGTTGTGTGAATTAAAATGGCAAGTTTTATTGAATGCTACAGTGTTTCTTGGGATCAATGAGGCCTGTTCTATTTATTCCATCTTAAAGTTAAGGCATTATACTGTTTCTAATTGTTGTTAATAATAATTTTTAAGTGTTAAATGGTTTTGAGTTTTGATTGGTTGTTTTTAATCGAACAGTAATGTGATTGTCATATAAAATAAGTCACTTTAAGTGTTCTTTGTTCTGATGAAGTTCCAACTTAATGGAACAAATGTGCTTAACATTAAATAAATTTGTTTTTTAGAGCTTATTTCTCTGGCTGTATTGTTCATCTTCCTTTGTTATCACAGGTGTGCGCAGTTCTGGTTTATCACCGTTTGGTTTGTCTTATTGTCAGTGACTGAAGACAGACAAGTCATGACTGGTTGAAAGCAAATTAGTTTGAGGTATCCAGAAACTTGGAGTGGAACTGGAGATAGTCATGATATTATAAGGTGGTAGAGGTCTTTCTGCAAGACTGTTTGCAAATAATGGGAAAAGGCCCAGGTTGATGACTGAAAATCAGGGTCCCCAGAAGGATTGTGGTTCTCTATGGAATGGGTAGCTTTTTGTAGTAGTGTTCACTCCTTGTTGAATGATTGAATCTGCAGATGTTGTTTTAAACTGTTGAAAGTGTGGTAAGGTCCTTTCTGAGGCTAATGAAATAATTGGAAGACAATATTCCACTTGTGAAAGTAGTATTCATTTACTAATGTTGGATCTGCTTCCATGAGATAGAAAGTTGGAGATTTTTCAAGTCCAGAAGAAAAACATTTTGGCTTTTTAATGGTGCTATTACATCTCCTTGAGTCCCAAGTGATCAAAGACTACTGTCTCAAACCTAGTTAGTTTGAGAGCATTAGCTCATGTAGCCCGTTGCTTGAGCTTGAGCTCAAATATGAATTTGGGCAAGCAGCTGTGACACCATACATGAACACATTATTTAAGTATGGCAGCCATGGGGATGGAGTTAGAGATGTGAGTATAGATTAGAGCAGCCATCGGAAAGAGATTGTAAACTTAGAGAAGACAACTGAAGAGTTAGGGATCTAAGTTTTAGTTTTAGGGAGCAGGAGGGTTAGAAAGCAGAAAGTCCATTTTAGGATTAGAGAACAGGAAGGGAGTTTTAAGTTTCTGGAGAGGGAAGGGAGTTTTAGGGATAGGGAGTGACTGGTAATTTAGATTTAAGGAAGCAAGATTGGAGTTTTAGAGTAAGTGAGTGAGGACTTGGGTTAGGTACCGGGTCAGAATTTTAAAGTTAGAGTTAGAGCTATATTATTTTATCAGATTGGATGTTGGGAGAGCTAAGACATTATAGGTGTTTGGGCTAGCAGGAGTTAGAACACTTGCTTTTTCAAACAAGTGGCAGCAAGAACGTGTTTTATAAGCTAGTAGCAGGTGAGCACTAATAGGGGATTCCTTTTTATTTGATAATTTGAATGGTAACCATTGTACCTGACCAAATTCTAAGTATCTGTAATTCTGAACTAAGTGCCATTTCTTGTTGTAGGAGACTGCTCAATTTGTTGCAGCTTTATTGGGTTCATGAAGGGCACCAAACAGCATAATGTTGATCTGCTTTACATTGAGGATGAGTTTGTGTTGCATAAGACAAGTAATGAGCTCTGAAAGGGCTTGCTTCAACTGGGTTGCAATTAGTGTGGTGGAAGAGACAAATTGATAAATGACCATATCAACAGCATTAAGAATGAAGGACATTTGGGGAGGTCAAAAGGTAGTTTATTGGCAAACAGGAAAAACAGTTTAAATATGGATGTTGTTGGTGAGGATATGGTTCCAACTTGCACTTTAAAGTGTCTGTTGGAAAGGTAGCCTCTGAAGCATGTGAATGCTTTTGGGTTCATACTTGATACAAGTAATGAGTTTATCAGGAAACTGTAGTCGACTATGCTGAATTGGCTTAGATCAGTAATGATAGTCCTAGTTAGAAGTCCTCTGTCCCTGCCTTGTAGAATACCATCAGTTAAGCTGTACAGAGTGTCATTGTAATTATTTCTGTCCAGAAACCATGTTGACGTTGAGAAACAGATGTGATGAGATAGTTGGTTGTAAGTTAACTTTCTGAGCAATTTTTCTAGAGTAGGAAGGATGGAGATGTGCCTAACGTGGTTGGGTGTCGTGGGGTGAGCAGTTAAGGGGATATGTGTCACTGTCTATTTCCCATTAAGATGGGATGAGATGGTGATGCAAAGGCAATATGATGTGATAATTTCAGAGGACTAAGAACCACAGGTAGAGGCCATAAGCCTCTTATGGGGCAAATGAGGGAATTTTGTCAAATGTTCTTTTTACACAATTGATAGTAATATATTTGAAGGTAAATTGTGGTACTTCTAATATATTGTTGATGAAAAACAGAAGACTGTGTTGAGTGTAGCTGATAGTGGTGGGAGTGGCAAAGTTGATTAGACAGTCTGATGGTGTGATATATCCAGATGACGTTTTAATAGCATCTTTTTTGAAAGGGATCTTCAAGTGGGGTATAGTTGGTTATGTTATTAACTCATTTCCAGAATTTCTTTCAGCTTGTATCAAATGGGGTTTTAGGCAGATGTCATTGAGTTTGCTTTGTGTCATCTAGGGGTCATTTTGACCAGGATTCATAGTAAAATGGAATGTTCTTAGTTTAAGGTGATTTGTTATGAGACTTAATGGTGAAAAACAGAATAGAATTAATAGGTTCAAAAAAGTTTTATGCAAAAGTATCTTCTTTATCAATTACTAGGTAAAAATATTTAATGATTAAGGTACCTAATTTTAGACTGGGTGTAATTAAATATGATGCAACTATTTTACTTGTGGGGACTAATAACATATCAAATACAGTTTGAAGACATGAAGACAAATATTAAGGAACAATTTTAACCATAACAGAGCAGTATAAGGCAAATACATTGCTTAGTGAACAAATACCATCCCCTTGCTTTACAGGTAAGTTGCTGTAAAAGTGTCTAGTATGTAAGGTTTGGCTTCAGAGACTGTGTTTTGGTAATAGCCTAAGTTGCATGTGGTATACAGAAAAAAATGTTAGGCTATAATCATTTATTTGCTAATGTTAAGCTTCATTTCAGATTTTAAAATCAAAGATTTTTTTATAACTAAATTAATTTCTTCAGAGAGATATAATAGAAAGGGGAATTCAACAAGTGGTGCTTGACTTATTCCTGATAAAGTGATTAAAGATAATAATAAGGTCGCAATACTGGATCGTTAGCCTTACTGAATGTTAGAATGGCAATTATAAGAGAAACATGGCCAAAGAAAGAAACAAACGTTTATGGTTACTTTTAATATCATAAGCTGAGGGTGCAGACTGGGAGCGTGTCTATATTAGTAATATTCATCATTCTGAATGTATATCTGGTAGTGCTGAAATCTGTTATGGAAACAAAGAACTGATATGTGCAGGATGATTTAGGGGTTGGGTGTTGGTTTAATGGTTAAAGTATTTACCTCACAGACAGAAAGTACAAGATTTGATTATCACCTTTGAAGGGAAATTGGCTACACTTAAATGTCATGCGAGGGTAGCTAGCCTACCACTTACCTATAACTGTTAGGATAATAGCAGTGAAACATGACAGCTTTCCTTATGTCACAGACTCTATGGCTGAATATGAACACTTACTTTTAACTAATATGTTGATTTAAATAGAGAAGGTACAAAGGCCAGTAAAAGCAAGACTATGGCGTTTCTAGCCTGGATGACTAATATTATTTTTGTTGAAGCAGTTAATGATCAGATTAAAAATCCACATATCCTTGGACTGCTACACCTTTTTGATAGTATACAGGTACAGAAGTAATAAGAAATTGCAACATTGGCTAACACAGTCATAGTATAATCAATTTATTCATTGGCTTAAACAGTCAAATTATTTACAGCAAACAGTATAAATTATCATAAAACAAAATATAAGATAGCTTTTTGGCACTTAGGGAGTGGAGATGAAAAAATAGAAAGCTGAAGGTATTTAATGTATAATATAACAAAGTTGTACTACTACACTGAAATAATCAGTGGAATACATGCAGCAAATCTAATGCAGAATCTTCAGCTTTGCATTTTGCCACCTATAAAACTGTGCTAGTGCTTGGACTGAATTACAAAATCATTTGCAATTAATCATCTCAGTCTATACATTCTGCTCTTCACCATCCTGCCAAATGACCTCCTCTAAAATACTTTTTTGAGAGGTACATCCCCAATCCGCAAATACTATCTCAGAGCTGATAAAAGGGAGCACATGGCAAAAACCTACCCAACCCAAAACTGGCATGTTAATACAACATTTTCCTACAGTTTAAAAAAATGGAGCAGTCTTTCCCTCCAGTTGAGAAATACCCCCCCAGATTTTAATAATGCTGGAACTGCAGCTGTAATTTAGGCAAAAAGTCGTATTATTGACACATTTCAGAAATGCTGAAGCATTCTCTTTATCCACACAATAATCATGTACTGTGTGGACTGAAATCTAACAAACTCCCACAATGGAATATGCAAATAATAGAAATATTATGAAGCTTCAATTTGAACGTAAACGTATAGTCCTTGGATATGGCAGTTCTCAAATAAATAACTTTTCTGTGCTGTTTGGTTACAAGCTTACTTGATGTTGACACCTTCCAACCAGTGTGATCTTAGCGAAATATGTTACTATATGTAAAGTGTTGTGTACTTGCAACATCACAATGACAATATCTACCACTGTAATCTTATCAAAATCATGCTGCTATACACAGTGTGCTATATCTGTAACTGTACATTTCCACACTGGAGACTTTTCCTCAGATCTCTACTGAAAATGATTTATGCCGGGTCAGATTTTTCATGTAAATAAACAAGAATTACTAACAAATACATAACATGGACATGCAAAGTTGTACTCCAAAATATAAACGTCAGTTATTAACTTGGCATACCAAATAAAAATAACAAAAACAAATAGAAGAAAATAACATTAATGACACCAGAACAAAGTATGCCTTAGCTAGGAGTGGATTTAAGATATCTGATAAGCAAAAAAAAAATTGAACTTAGTAGAAAGAAATAACAGAATAATTGAGTTTTGTGGGCATTTTTCGATTTCATATTGTTGTAGTAGACAATATTCTAAATATGTATAGCATTACTGAGATCCATAAATAAGCTGAATGACTATCTAAACATTTTAAATGGTTTTGTAAGACCCCTCTAAGATTATGAGACTTCTAGATTTGATAGGAATTGATCCATGCTCAACTTCTATCATGGCAGACCTGAAGAGAATTTTATGTATAGTTATTGGCAACCTCAGTATTGCACCAGTCCAGGTCCCTGGAGTTTTAATTAAGCCATTAACTGAACCCTGTCACAAGAACTTAAATAACTCTTTGTGGGAAAAGTTGCATTTCCTGAATTAGGTGTAAGTCTACTGTTTTTCCAGTATTTAAAGTACATAATAAGAACATTTGTACCAATTCTAAGTTTAGTAACCCTACCCCAAACATGCATTCAAAAATGTTTATTATTCAAGTGCCTTTTAGTCCAGGAATTAACAACAGATTGCATATATGATTTGGCAATAAGTTCAAATAACTACAGCCTCATGTAAACTCGATCATGAGGTAAAGGTTTATTATCGTACTTAGAAAATGTAAGTCTTCTGATGAATTTGGGGGTTAACTCTCTTACAATTTATATTTACTTAAGGAAAGAAACATTCCATTTTGGACCCCATTAAGATGCTTTTGAAGTACAAGTTGACCATTTAATGGATTTTTGATTAAGTGGTTCAAAGCATTGTTACAGGTAAAAAAACAACTTGGTCAGTTATGTGGTATGAGTTTTGAAGAGGTACATTGTTCTAGTCATGTACTTCATGGATTAGTATTGTACCCCCCACTTTTTAGTTTTTGTAAGTAGTGTGAAATAGTGACCACTGAGCTTGGAAAGTATTTTGCTGCTTATGTATTATCTGAGGTGGCTTATCGAAGATGGTGTGTAGTTGACAGCAAATCTATATAAATATATTGATCAATATATATAGATAGACAGATACATAGATAAATTGGTATGATTTCCCAAAGCAGACTGCAAAACTATGGTAAGTAAGTGATGGCAGAGATGGCAGCTGTTCTCACAATTTAAGATGACCACTGGGGATTAGCAAAACAGATTACGAGATTCTGGGTCTCAAGGAGATTTGGAAAAGTACCTACTAAGAACTGCTGTACCCAAGACAGGGTAATTTTGGAAACCCTACCTGTTTGTGAGTTAGTATTATCAGCATGGTAAAAAGTTGGTCTATGGTGCAAAATAAATAGGGATCTTGCAGAAAGATCCCAAAGGACATTACCATGAAAGTGCAAAGCTTGGGGAAGGACTCCAAATGGTATTAACAGGAAAGTGTGCCAATTGGGGAAGACTCCAAAGGACATTGTCAGAGAAGTAGAGGTCATTGGGAAAAACTCCAAAGAACATTACCTAAAAACTGTAGAGCCTCAGGAAAGAATCCAAATAAAAATAAGCTCTGTGCTTGCTTTATTCAGGTATGAGAAACAATAATAATAATAATAATAATAATAATAGTAATAATAAGCAGCACTAGACTGCAAGTCTTTTATTTCTTTTCTATTAATTCTTGTCAAGAAGGTTTTCTTTTGTCCTATTGACTTATGTACTGAACATTAAAGTAAAGTTCATGGCTTTCATTTTATTGAATGAATGGCAGTAAAAGTATGGACTAGAGTTAATTCCCCCAGAAGGATGTTTTCCCCATCATAACTGATTACTGAGGAACTATGGCCTTGCAAGTCTGCCATTGATTATAAAATGCTAACTGTTGTCATCAATCAAATTGATGCCACCATGTTCATTGACTTGAAATAAACTGACTTTATTATCTAGTCTGAAATATCTAGACACACGTATTAGGAAAGTGATAACTTTTTCTGACTGTAGTAACCATGGGTAAGACATTCTATTGCATAACAAGAATAAAAAAAAAACATGGGCTTATGTAAACAAGTCCAGTGTGCCCATCCAATGGGAAGAGGAACTAATGGAAGAGGCCATGCAGGCTGCACTGTTACAGCTGTTAATGTAGTACTCATTCAGTGAGGCACTCCCTGACCAGAAAACTACCTCAACGTTTGTAAGCTGCCTATGTTAGAGAGATTATGTTGTAGAATGAAGAGCTATAGGATTTCATATCAGCATCTGGCCACCTCTCTCATGTCCAACTCTCATCTTCCAGAAGAAAACATAAACTGGTAAGTATCACTGGACAGGAATGAGTAAATACAAAACAGGACTCTTGCCTAGTCAGAGGATGCCTGGTTCTGATGCATAGTAGTACAAAATTAACCAGTTGTGTGTAGAGCTGGACCTAGCACAAGGAAACCTAAGTAGCACTGCTTAGGGCCTGATGCTGGCTGAGAGGCCTGGCTGAGCAATGAAATGCTAAAAAGAAGGGTTACACAACTTTTCTCTTTCCTTGATTACATTCTGCTCAGCTGTATTTGACTGCCCAGCTGTTATCCATGTCATTTTGACCAGACTTCGGGACTTTTTTAATTGGCAGAAGCCAGGTACATGGCCATTTTTGCTTTTCCTAAATAGAAATATGCTATGATTTGTGTGTGTGCGTGTGTGTGTGTGTGTGTGTGTGTGTGTGTGTGTGTGTGTGTGTGTGTGTGTGTGTGTGTGTGTGTGCTTTAACTTTACCCACAGTAACACCCCCCCCACCCCCCCACCCCCGAGGAGCCTGAACTTCAACTTCACCTGATTCTGGGAAGGAGAATTGCAGTATAAAACATGACACATTCTGCCTCATATTTACAAACTATCTTTCCTTTTTGCCTCATATTTTTGCCTTATCATTTTTTTCCAACATTTAACCAAGTCCCAGGAATACAGTCTGGTTGTGACTTGCTCAAAGTAACACAATTGACAAATTGAGGTAGAAAGAATCAAACCATGCACCTTTTACTACAAGAAGCAGCCCATTAAAAGCCTTAGTCCTTAGAACTAAATGCCAGACAAGGATGCAGCCACACATTTATATTTTCTACTCAGACCTCATGCTGTTGCCGCTCCCCCACATATATAAAACTGCATTCAACCCTTAAATTGTTGCTACTCTGTACTTTGTAAAGTGGCACTTTATTTGCAGTTGTTGCCAGTCAGAACTATAAAAATATTATTTTTAGAAGAACATCCCTGTCAAGTAAGCAACCTTGTATAGCTCTATACAGCATATACTAGTATACACAGATCTGAGTGTACGGTGCAATTTTAGCCATAATATATCTAAGATTTGCTCAAAAAAATTTACTCATTTGAGTACACTGAGTATGCTTAGCTGCCAGACATTCATTAACATCTTCATTTTCTGAAAAATCACTGAGAATTACAGTTAGTCAATAATAGCTCTGATTAGAGTTTCATAATTTATATACCGGAAATGCATGTGGGTGCAGCAACTGTTATTCTACCAGCTTTTCAAGTCAGTTTGAGTTGTCTGGCACTTAACTCTCTGAGTAAAGGTACAGGGTTTGAATAATTCCATCTCCTTTTATCCCAGCTCCCCTTTAAATAAACCACACCAAACACATAAAGTCATTTGACGACCTTTATTGAATATTATTGTATAATGAACTTTATGCATACAAAGCAACATCAATTATCTTCATCGGAAACAATCTCAAGGCAGCATACCTACTCACCCTGGATGATTATACCTCAGGGCAGTGTACCTACTCACCCTTTTACCTCATTCACCGGGGCAGTGTACCTACTCACCCACCACACTTAGAAAGCGTACCTGCTCACCTCATGACAAAACAACCATTAATAAATGAATAACCACCCTCCTTAGAGGGGGAACAGAAGAGGAAAATGCGTTCCCTCTTCTCTGCCACCAGCCTGATCCTCAGTCTCTTCCCCCTCCTAAACTCTAGCCTCAACCATACCCTCTAAAAACAGCTTCAAATGCAGATTAAACAGATACAACCCCACCTTGTTCAAATGCACTCCATCCATTTGATACCAGCCCTCTTCTCCATCCTCAAAATCTCTGTGTTAAATGGTATCCATCCCCAAAATTCTTAATTGCCTTGCCAATCTCTGATTGATGAACCTCCTGACCCTTTCAATCGCCCTATAACTATAAGCATTCCTCCAACACAGAAGAGGAATCAACTCTGACTAAACAATTTCCATGTCCGGGTACAATATCTGCAATCTCAACAAGTCGTGTAGAATAATATCTACTAATTGCTTTTTAGAAAGAATGCCCAGATCATTGCCCCCCAAATTAATTAATAAGATGCAAGGACACCCCAACCTTAATTTAACCTTCTCAAAATCATGCAGCATCCTATTCCACCTAAGACCACTAACCCCACGCCGAGTCACTGACCACCCTAAATGTGATAAACCAAATTTTTCCCATCTTCCCTGACTAATGCATGCTTTTCTGCCCAGTGGATATACGAATGCCCCAAGATAATAATCTGTTTCCCAAAAAAAAAAAAAAAAAAAAAAGAAGAAAAGAAAGTTATTAATCAGGCCAACAACTTTATCTAATATATGATAAGAATTTGAAGACCACCTCCTTACTCTCTTAATAACTTCAGTGGAACTACACTCTCTAGCTAAATCTGAAGCCCTGCCAATTCAAAAAGAGTGAGCTGTAAACCTATCCGCTGGAAATCCCATGGAACATAAAACTCTCCTAACTGAACATATGAATCTACTACTCGACACCACCTTCCCATCCATCGAACAAAAAATTAACTCATCTACACTCCCCATCTGCCTCCTCTTGAATTCTTTGGCCCACGTTGTGATGCCCATCCCCTGGCCCAGCAATCAAGGAGCCTCAGTCCTCACCACTAACACCAGAGAGGGCGTCTCATATAAGAGTAAAGGATAACAAAGACACACAGCAAAGTACAATTTCCCTTAAGTGCACACAGAGATCACAGTCAGTCTGGGGCTGGTTGCTCCCTTGCCCTCCAGGTCCCCAGTAAGACTCCCCAATGGCACAGCTATAGGGTTCAGATCTCAGCCTAGCTGTCAAGCTAATCTCCAGTACCCTCTCTGTCCAACCAGTGCTTTGTGTCCCTGCCTAAGTAGCTGACACACACACACTTTGAGATAGGTATTTATACAACTTCACAGACACTCCTGGGAAAGGCTGACACAGATTCTCCAGCTGTGCCCCTTTACCCAGACTATACAGTAGTAATTACTGCCACCACCAGCTAATAATTATCAGCTACCCAAAGGCCCTTAAAAGGGTGTCCAATTATTACTGTGCAATATTATTATCCATTTGGTAATGTGACTAATCAGTCAAGGCTTATTAGAGTGGCCTTGTACAATAAACTCGATAAATATGCAATGTACTCTAGAGCTTAATTATCTCTACATAAATCAGCCCCAGACTAACTGTGATCTCTGTGTGCACTTAAGGGAAATTGTACTTTACTGTGTGCATTTGTTATCCTTTCCTCTGGTGTTAGTGGTGAGGACTGAGGTTCCTTGATTGCTGGGCCAGGGCATGGGCATCGCACACGTTACTGGACAAAGGCTAGGATTCCTATCAGGCTTAATCACCACCATGAATCCCATACCCAATTGATCTGTCTTACCCTTCCTTAATGCAATAGTAACCTCTCCCTGACCTATGATAACATCCTTCCAACATAACGAACCACATGAAATAATCCAAAGACCCACCTTGTAATAACACTAAACCTCTCAACAAAACTTTCAATACCACCATCACAAGTGGCCATCAACTATCCCTATGTTCCACCACTGCTCTCCCCCAACCCCTCAATATCCACCCCAATGTCCAGGACTTTGTAAAATCTTGCAACCCAGCTACCTCAGCAAAAATGCTAATAGCAGCCAAATCCACCTTGACAGTCTGCAAAGTCTTACCTATCCCCCAAGCATGAGCTACATATTGCAACAATAATTCCTCTGACCACACCCCTCCTCATCTGGCAGCTGCAAAACAAACTGATTAAAATCAGAAAGAGCCCTACTGTAAGCCTTCCTCGTAGAAGGAGCCCAGGGATGCCACACCAACCTCCTGGCTACCTCGATCCAAGATTCCAAACCTCCTCCGGCAGGGTTTCTGGCACTTTCTCTGCCTGTGGAGCCAACCCTCGAAATATGCAAAGTTGAAATTGGGACAAGCTATCAGCAATATCATTCTTTATGCCAGGCACATGCACTTCTGTAAAGGAAAATAAATATTTTACAGGCTCTGCAAAACCAATTTACGTAATACCAACAACAAAAATCCAGACTTAGCCGTCTTCTTTTGTAATACCCTCACCACCGCCATATTGTCAGAATGAAAAATGACATATTTGTCCCTTAAATGCTCCTCCCACACCACGGAAGCTGCCCATATAGACATAAACTCTAGGAAAGCCACATCACGTCTCTATTCCTCATTCCAATCCCAAGGCCATTCAGCCACAAACCACCGACCCCCAAAGTAGGCCCCCATACCGGCACCCACAGCTGCATCTGTAAACAAATGAAGTTCCTCCTGCCCCATGCAGTCAGACTGCCAGAAAGAGATCCCATTAAATTGTTATATAAAACTGTCCCATAACACCAAGTCCTCCTGCAGCAGTTTGGTCACCCTAACCTAGTGGTGTTTACTCCGGCCCCCTTTCAACATATAAGCCACCGACTTACAAAAGTGTCGCCCTGGGTGCACACCTCGACAGGCAAAATTCAAAAGCCCCAACAACTCCATGACTGATCGAATCCATATGTTATCCTTGCCCAGCACCAAATGTATAGCCTTGCAAAGCCTCTCTACCTTATCCTCAGGTAGACAAAACAATACCCGCTCCAAGTCTATAGCTAATCCCAGAAATTCTAAGGTTCTCACCTGACCTTCCATCTTATGATGAGCCAGTGGTACCCCCAAATCCTCGCACATGCTCATAAACTCTCACAACTCCTCCTATGCTCCTGCCCTTCCTTTGCCCACCAGCAGAAAATCATCTAAATAATGCACTGCCTTTTGCATTCCCACTCTCTGCTGACAAATCCAGTGTAAAACCGTACTGAATTTCTCAAAGTTCGCACACGTCACTAAACAACCCATAGGCATAGCTTTATCAGAGTAGGATTTATCACCTACCCTCATCCCCAGTAATGGCCAATCCTCACTCTTAAAAGGCAACAAGCAAAAGACAGACTCAGTGTCATCTTTAACCAGCCATGGCTCCCGAAATTCCGTGATCACTTTCACAGCATCATCCAAGGATGCATAATGCACCCTGACCTCCTCATCTGCAATAAAATCATTCACTGAATTCCCTTACAGATGAGACAAGTGATGTATCAATCTGAAATCCCCCGCCCGTTGCTTCGGCACTAACCCAAGGGTGACACCTTGTAACTACTGAAAGACGGACTGTCAAAAGGACCTAATAAATGCCCCACATGCCACTCTTTCTCCACCAAAACCTCCAAAATGTCCTCTTTACCTTGCACTGATTGCAGGTTCTTGTATCCACCCCACCCCCTCCCGCAGCGGACTTAATATGAAACCCCTGTTGAAACCCTTGTGTATCTCATTCTTGATCGCAAGGCCAGGAAACCACCAAAGCATACCCTGCAGGACCACCACCTTAATGGGAAATGGAACCCCTTCCCCTAGTGCCTCTAAAGAACTCACAAAAATTACCCCTACCCCAAGCCGGTTGAAACCCCTGCAAGGTGAGGAGCCCACCCTCACGAGCCATAACATTGGAGTTCCACATGGAAAGGTCTTGCCGACCACAAAAAATGGCCTCTGGATCTTGAGCAAATGTGTGCAAATTTGCACACTACCCAAGAACAAGAACCGCCATTAAAAGACCAACACATACATGCTACATCTCCCCCACTCACCCTCCTTTTAAAGCCACCATAACTATCAGTCATCTTGGCTAACCATATATCCGGATGATGCACCTCCCACTGTAGTGACTGGTCCACAGCCATCCATATGTGGAAATGCTGATCATACCAAAGACACGCATTCCCCAGCCTTAACCATTGTGCCTCATGAATGGTAAGTGAATATCCTAGAAGAGGCCAGGCCAATGACCCATCCTTCTCCAGCTGCACAGCCATATAGTATATAAAGCCAACCACCCAATTATCCCATGTCCTAAGCCGAATCTTACCTACCCTCTTCCTCCCCAATGCCACTAAAGCCGCCAGCAAGTCCTTGCTATTAGATGACGCTGCCTCCACTAACCACTGGACCCCTTCCACATTGATCAACTCAAACACATCTACATACTCACCTTTCCAAATTGTTTCTTTCACTGACCCCGGAATGTGCGGAGTCAGAAAAAATGCTCTTACCTCTTGTCCCAAGGCTTGGGTGGCTCACCAGTCCCCTGGCTGCAGCCCAAAGTCAGAGTCTACCTCTGAGTCTAAAACCAAACAGTCCCCCAAACCTACACCCACTTCAGTCCCATCACCAACAGTGTTCCTGGCTCCCAGTGACAGCCCCCTCTGAGCACCCTCTATCGCATGTCATCCCCCCAAAGATGCCCACCTAACAGTTCCTGTTCATCCACAATTCCCCCACAATCCTCAACACTCAGTTCCTCAGCCAACGCTGATGAAGTAAAACCATTACCTGCACCTTCGTCTTGAGGCGTATTGGGAGCTGATGTATCCACTGCAACCACCTGCTTCGCTGTCTGCTGTCTTTTCCCCCGAGCTGGAGTTCTTGCCGTGTTGTGCCGCCTCTTCTACTTGGAGTTTGTTCCAGTTCAGTTACCACCTCAGATTTCGCCACCTCCTGAAATAACTCCTCAGCCTGGACCACAATAGCTTGCCATCGCTGATATAATCCCAGTAAGTTAGACATCTGTAAGAAAAGAAACACATAACATTAATGCTGCTCCTCGGACTGCACTGCCATGCTCCACCCAACCCCCTTTTTATGTCACCTTGCCCTACGCACTACCTCCCTCATCTGACTCACCTACCTCCTGTAAAAAAAAAAAAAAAAAAAAACAGAGACCGATGTCCACTAATGCTCTTAATAACAGCCCCAAACAGCAGTCCTAAGTGTTGAACCTCTGACACTGAACATTAACAGCAGAGGAATGTACCAGTACACCAGCTGATCTGTGTAACAGAAATAACACTTGCCGGTCTTGAACCCAGGACCCTGCCGACTATAGTCACAGCACTTAACCCTAAGCCATCTGAGCTGTCCTTGCCATTGAACATCTGCAGTAATTGAGCTTGCCTTAACAGGTATTACCTATGGGGTCGAGCTTCTACGATTCAGTTATGTTTCTGTCTTTTTTTTAATTTTTTTTATTTTATTCCTGAATGCACCTTGGTGAAACACGGCCAATATCAGGCAAAATCCAGACAGTTAGTGAATTTGTACAGCGAACAACGAGCCCGGAATCCCTTACTCCTCCCTGCTTTGCAGGGAAAGCATTATCCGAACTAGCTGTAACAGCCGCTGCCTTTAACGTGCATGCGCAACCCAGATGAGTGCATAATGGCCAAAGAACCACACAAACCCACCAGGGAACACTAAGAGATCCCCCAACCAATACCCCTAATGCTAAACATTCAGGAAATAACAAAACAAACCATAACTGCCTCCCATAATCAGCAGGACGCATGCCGACCAGGCAACCAAGCCACATGGCTGCCGCCTGACCACATGGCCCTATCACCCCCCCTTCAGAGTACTTGAAACCGTGACAGGACCGAAGAGTAAACCAGAGCCACCACCGGACCACCAGTGAGTATCCTCAGCATCCCCACGCACCACCGGACCACCGGGGAACCAAAACCAGCACCACAGGTAAGCCAAGCACCACATTCATACATACACCAAACAGCTCCCCTCTCAGCCACAAATTCCAGTCACTTCCATAGACATCCCAACTCTATCCCCCCATCAAATTACCCACTAACACTAACCACTCAAAACCCCATGAAAAAAAAAAAACACAAGAACTAACTCACTTCACCTAGCTCCCCTCTCTCACCACCATCCAAGGCCTCCCTGAATGCACAATACCTACAGGTCATCTGGGCATGAGTTAGCTGCTATTTCACCACCAAGTCATACCAAAATGTACCTACTTCCCCTAAGCCCTACCACTTAAGCCTATTATAAGTCCCTCTTTCCCCTACATCACTTCCCTTAACCTCTCCCTTTGTCTTTAACTCTTTCACCACTACACTCCCACTATCTAATCTACATGCAAAGACTCCCATTAACTTCTAACAGCTATACCCCCCTTACCCCTTGCTCGTGGGATCGGGACAACTTAGTTTGTCCCAAACTACATTTACTGACTGTGACTTAGAGTAAGTCACTCAGACAGTACTCCTAGAGGTCACTACTGAAAGGAAACACTTTATCCTATGCATTCTACCTTGTTAACAAATAATTAAAAGTTTTAAAATGTGCTACTCCCCCCAGAAATCTGGAGCAAAGGTGCTGAGAGGTATTTTACTCTATTGTAAAATATGTGGCTTTCTGACAAATTGTTGTTCTTCCCACTCAATAAATAATAACAATTATATGAATTTCAGATCTTGTGTCCATTAGAAAATGTTTGGTAATGCAAAGCTTATTATGTTAGCATCTGTCTAAGAAAAAAGAGAAACATTTAAAATATGTGCCTGATTTTTTTGGATCTTTTTCTCTGATTTAGGGAAGTTGCAATGTGTTTCAATGCATGGTTCTGACAACAATCAGCCGAGATGCATTTCTGGCCTATTATTTATGAATTGGTTCATTTACTTTTTCTTAAGCAGATATTTGATGTGTGCAGTAATATAAGGTGATGTAGTTAATGTATGTGTGTGTGTGTGTGTGTGTGTGTGCGTGTGTGTGTGTGTGTGTGTGTGTGTGTATGTGTGCGAGCGCGCGCGCATGTGTGTGTGTGTGTGTGTGTGTGTGTGTGTGTGTGTGTGTGTGTGTGTGTGTGTGTGTGTGTGTGTGTGTGTGTGTGTGTGTGTGTGTGAATACTTGGTTCCTGCTTCCTGCATCCCACAGTAGTTATGGTGTAAGGGAGGAAACTGGTTGTAGTAAGCAGGATCAACACATCTGAACCATGTTCTTTGGGTACAATCCTTAGTTTCCTTGTGTTGTTGACTACTGACAGTGTGTTTATTACTTGGCTTTGAATAAACTGGACAGAATTAAATCTATGTGCTTAATGTTAATATTTTTAACTAGGAATACATTCTTAATTTAGCTTATTTTTGCAGGAACATGGTTGAGAGATGCAGTGTGTTGAGTTCAACATCTGTCTGACACTCAGTGCAGATAAGTATGGCTATGAGCTGTCAATGAGCTGCTTCTGCAGTGCAGGGTTTGATTCTCTCAGCCTTTCGTTGTCTACTATGTGACTCTGACCAAATCAGTTCACCAGCCAGTGATCCTGGGCTGCCTCATGTAAAGGGATACTTGCATTATGTGGGCTGTCTCAAGCTGTTAGCTAATATGTTACACATTTCTGAATTCCTGTACCCTTCAGATAGCTATTAATTAGTGCTTCACTATGACTATGAATCTCAGCAAGCCTGCTGTAGTTTTAAAGGGTTGGTAGATGCATTTTCAATAAATGTACATTTAAGGAAAGACAGCTAAATCTGTCACCATAGTTGCAGCAAACTGTGATTATTGTAAAAATAAAAAAGAAAAAGAAAACAAATAGTATGCATACTGACAAATTTGAACAGTGTTTATGGTAATTGTGAAAAGAAAATCAATTAGTGAGATATTGGTATGGCTGCAGGAGTGGTGGTGATGGCCTGGTCCATTACCCTTCCTAGGTCACAATGTGACTACGATCTAGAAAAGTGTTTCCAGGATGGAGAACCACTTGGCAAGTCCCATAGTAGGAAGGATTTTTTTTTCAAATAAATATGTTTCAAAACAGCAAACTGAAAACCTTTTTTATTTGCCGTGCAGGTGAAATTACTGTGTGTTTCAAAGCCACTTATATTTAGTGGAATATGTTGCTAAAGTATGAATATACCTTGAAAATATGTGAATGAGCATTTAAATTCATTGATACAACCTGCATTCCCCAAAAGGGCATTATTTAAGTTAAATGTACTTACCAGGTAGAATGTTAACGTGCTTTTTTCATCAATTTAAAAGGTAGCACATAAATACCATGCCTGGGAAATAAGTTCTAAGTATGAAGAATCCAGGGACTTATTTAAAGAATGTAAATGCTTGTTTCATTTACTGCAATACAATCTAGATGTCTCCTCTACAGGAGGTCAATGTGAAATTTCTTGAGCATCAGTTGCCTTAAGAAAAAGGTGCCAAGGATTATAACCTTGATAACGGTTTTCCACAGAAAATCATTGCAGGTGCAATTTCTAAGTGTGAGCTAGCAACCAGCAATGATTCCCTTGTTGTGGGAGATTTCTTTCATTGACTTGTTCTGATCATGGAGTCAGTGTATATATAATTTGGGGAGGGGGGCTCTTCTTCCTCATTGAGGGGTGCAGAGGGCTTGCTCTCCTCCAAAAATTGCTTGCAGTTATTTTTTCACCCTTCTACTTTTTTTGCTTTGCAATACTCAGGGTTTGTTTGATGATTCATAGCAGGACCAACACAAATGATTTAATTTCAGATTTTTTTTGTGAAACTCTGAATTACTTCCATGTCAATTAATGGTTTTAAATATGGTAAAAATAGTAAAGCAAATATACATGCAGAGGTTGATGAAGAACTTATCACAATAATTTGTAAATTAAGCGAATCAATATGAAAGGTCTGCATTTGCTAGGCTGGACACTGTGGTAAATTTCCATGAGTGATATTTAAACTGGAATCATGATTATAGTTCATATCCTTTAATAGACTGAGGTACATTTTTGCATATTTTACTACTGTATTTTAGTTCATGTGCATCACTTTGCCATATGCTGTATATCATTGAAAATTTGTTTTACTGCTTAAAATGTTGATACAGCAGAAAACAAAAGAAATTCATTTAAGCACCGGATGAATTGCCTAAACATATGCTTGTTTAGTGTTTGCTTTCACATTGTCATAACATTGACTGTTTAGTATTTATTAAGAGTGATATATGCTGTTCTCCTTTATTGAAATATTTTTTTCTTAGAAATAAACTATCAAAGGTATAAATGAATACAAGGTATAAATGAAAGGTAAAAAGGTGTAAAGGAATTCAATACAACTTTTCTTGTTGTTGTTGTTGTGCCTTTCAGCTTTTCCCGGTTAGGGGTCGCCACAGCAGCGGAACTCCGGTCCGCTAATGATTAGCAGTAGATTTTTACGTGCCAAGTTGCCAGCCCTGATGCACAACCTTCAACGAAGGTACGCCCATTCACACATGTCTCCACACAGAAGACGCTTTAGCTGAGAATTGAACAGGACGTCTTACTGTGAGGCGACAATGCTACCGCAGCACCACCACCACAGTTCAATACAATATCCTAAATAGCCTAGCACCTCCTAGACGAAAGAAACTAAAAAGAAATAATGCAATTTGACTATCCAAAAAGAGTAACATTCTAATGCAGGATAAATAAAAAGCATGTAAAGAATGGCAGAAATACAAAACACATAAATATCTTGAAAACTTTAGAATGCTTCACAATCATACTAAAAGTAAACAAAAACAAAAAGACAAAAACTATACTATAATAACTTTCAGAATAATACTAAACACAGCCCTAAAAGATGTTGGACATCCAATAAATAAATCTTACATCCTGGCCAAAAATTCAACCCAAACCCCTCTCCCCACAACTCACCACTCGAAACTGCAATACAGTTCAACTCTTATTTGGGTCTATATTATAAAGTCGAACAACCAAAATATCGAATTACTTTTGATCAACACCTAAATGTCGAAGCTGCACTTCATTGAAACTCCATATCATTGATTTCTTTCCAACAGAAAGAAATCAGTAATCAACAAAGGACACCTCATTAAAATAAACACTGTTAAGAGGGGGGGCTTTGCCCCCTACACCCCCTCAACTAAATATACTAACTCCGAGATCACACTACAGTTGGGAAAAGGGCAGATGTAACAGAACAGCCAACCAATTTAGAAACTGATGATCTGGCCATTCGATGAAGTGCAGCTTCGATATTTAGGTGTCGATCAAAGATGTCGACATTTTTGTTGTTTGACTTTATAATATAGACATTCTTATTTTATGATAGCATAGCATCTCTAACCAAAGATTTTTCATCATCTAATCCCATCCCTGCCCAACAGCCACATATCACCACATCCATTTTCACCTTCTAACCTGTGCCCATATCCTATATAAAATTACTCTTAAACAAACTTAAACCATGTTCTTCTTCAGTTGATGACCATCCAAGTGAGTACCTAAAACAGCAGCCAATAGCATTGTCTATCCAGTTTCGGTCCTTATAAATAGGTCAGTCCAGGAATCCCACCTTCTCTCTCCCTGGAAAAAAATCACACCTTATCCCTCTGCACAAAGGAGGAAATTCAAAAGACATTAATAACTTTAGAATTATAGCAATCTTATCTCCCCTCACAAAAATACTTGAAAAATGTATTCAAAAACAATTGCTAGACTATGTCCTGCTGAAAGAACTCCAGTCCCCTAGACAACATGGCTCCCATCCTTTCCATAGTACTAGCACTGCCCTTCTAACTTATATGTCAATAAAGCTTGAGATAATGGCAAACTAGTTTCTTACTTATTTCTAGACTTGTCTAAAGTTTTTGATACAGTTCACAGCAAATTTCTACTTCAGATATCTTCACTGTATCTCACTCAGCCAGCTACAGGTCACAGGCCTTCTGATAGGACCACTCTTAACTAGTCCTAGTACAAGACTGGAAAATGCAGAGAATGTCAGGTCATGTATTAACCTGAATTCCCCGAGCATTTTGAGGTATGCACTGAAATTGTGGCCCAGTAATATCAGACTGCAGCACATACTGCACAAGTAACATACATATATGGAGGTTGAGCTAGATGCAAGGGTTGCCAGCACACACTGAAGAGGGAACTACCATGACATAACACATGGCTTGGCAGTTGTTCAACTGCACAGCATCATGGTTAATGTACCCCCTACCTTTTTCTAGGACATACCAAGCATTTTGCCTAGCATTGTGTTACTGATACCATTGGCTGACATACTTACCTGAAACACACACCTTACTTCCAAGTGGGACTGGTACCCTCAATCTGGCTCTACCTATATAACAATGCTGCCACAGGTACCACACTTACCCTTAAAGCTTGTTGTCCTGCAAAGTATTTGCCCTGTCTGCCTATGCCTATTGCCTGCAACATCACCTTGAGCTTCAGCCTGTAGCATGCACATTTGTATGTAACATGTAGCTGCTACAGACATTCTCTCTGCCATAATATAGTATCTGTACCCCAGTAATTTCCAACCCAATGTATGAGGAAGGAGTTGTGATCTACATTGAGATCTTATATCCTGTTCAGTGGTTGCATGGGAGTAGCTGATTATAATGCAAATCAGCTCTGTAGGCTGCAATTATCATTCCAGAAGCATAGATTGGATCAGAGGCAAACACTTGCTAATGAGAACCATAAACATGCAAAAAAGGCAAACAGCTAGCTAGGGGAACCATTGTGTATGAGTGCCACTTCACAGGGTGAACTTGTCGGCACAATATTTATATATCTATACCTTTCAACAGATGAGTATTGTACTCCATCAGGTATGTAACCATTTTGTTTTTAACATGATGCATATGTTTCATTATACTTAGGGGGAATGGGGATTAGATCATTAAGTCTTTCTGAGAACTGTAAGGATGACATGTCATTTATCTACAAATGTGTTACACCTACAGAGGAACTAGAGTACAGTAAGGGTAGAATGCTTTTTGTTAATTAGGTGCACCAGTCTCCTGGAAATTTCCCTGGATAGTGATTGTAATATTACACTGCTATTTATGTGTCACTGTTGTTTTTATATATTATAAGGGGGGTTTGCACCAAAGAGCCACACTTTAATGGGCTCCTGTGTTGGGTGTGTGGTCATAAATCAGTATCTTTTGTGGCAAAAACAGGAATAGCTGACTATTGTTACTATCCTAGTTGCATTCACGCCCTTAGTGTGTTTGCATAGTGTTGAATATGAGATGTATAATCTTCTTCTTCTGCTCCTGTTAGGGGTCACTACAGTGGATCATCTGTGTCCATTTCTTCCTGTCCTCTGCATCTTGCTCTGTCACACCAACCACCTGCATGTCCTCTCTCACCACATCCATAAACATTATCTTAGGCTTTACTCTTTTCCTGTTACCTGGCAGCTTCATCCTTAGCATCTTTTTTCCCAATATACTCTGCATCCCTCCTCAGCACATGTCCAAACCAATGTAATCTTACCTCTCTGGCTTTGTCTCCAAACCTTCTAACCTGGGCTGACCCTCTAATATACTTATTCCTAATCCTGCCCACCCTCATCGCACTCAGTGCAAATCTTAACATCTTTAACTCTGCCACGTCAAGCTCTGACTCCAACCTTTTTGTCAGTGCCATTGTCTTCAACCCATATAACATAGCTGGTTTCACTACTCTCTTGTAGACCTTCCATTTCACTCTTACTGGTACTTGTCTGTCACAAATCACTCCTAACACTCTTCTCCACCCACTCCAGCCTGTCTGTACTCTCTTCTTCACCTCTCTTCCACACTCACCATTACTCTGAACTGTTGATCCCAAGTATTTAAACTCATCAACCTTCGCCAACTCTACTCCCTGCATTCTCACAATTCCTCTATCTTCCCACTCATTCACACACATATATTCTGTCTTAGTCCTGCTGACCTTCATTCCTCTTCTCTCTAGAGCATATCTCCACCTCTCCAGGGTCTCCTCCACCTGTTCCCTACTCTCACTATAGATCACAATGTCATCTGCAAACATCATAGTCCACGAGAACTCCTGTCTGATCTTGTCTGTCAACCTGTCTATCACCATTGCAAATAAGAAAGGGCTCAGAGCTGATTCTTGATGTAATCCCACCTCCACCTTAAACGCATCCATCACTCCCACTGCAGACTTCACTGCTGTCACACTACCATCGTACATATCCTGTACCACTCTTACATGCTTCTCTGACACTCCCGACTTTCTCATACAATACCACAACTCCTCTCTAGGCACCCTGTCATATGCTTTCTCTAAGTCCACAAAGACACAATGCATCTCCTTCTGACCTTCTCTGTACTTCTCCATCAACACTCTCAGGGCAAACATCACATCTGTAGTGCACTTTCCCGGCATGAAACCATACTGCTGATCACTAATCATCACCTCCCTTCTTAACCTAGCTTTCACTACTCTTTCCCATAACTTCATGCTGTGACTGATCGATTTAATCCCTCTATAGTTACTATAGCTCTGCACATCACCCTTATTCTTAAAAATCGGTACCAAAACTCTTTTTCTCCATTCCACAGGCATCCTCTCACGTTCCAATATTTCATTAAACAATGTAATTAAAAACTTCACTGCCATTTCACCTAAACACCTCCATGCTTCCACAGGTATGTCATCTGGACCAACAGCCTTGCCATTCTTCATCCTCTTCATGGCTATCCTTACTTCATCCTTGGTAATCCACTACACTTCATGAGTCACTATCCACACATCATCCAACCTTCTCTCCCCCTCATTCTCTTCATTCATCAACCCCTCAAAGTACTCTTTTCATCTGCTCAACACACTCTCCTTGCTTGTGAGTACATTTCCCTCATTATCCTTTATCACCCTTACCTGCTGCACATCTTTATTAGCTCAGTCCCTCTGTCTAGCCAATCAGTACAGGTCCTTTTCTCCCTCCTTGGTTTCCAACTTTTCATACAACTCTTCATACGCCTTATCCTTAGGCTTTGCCACCTCTCTCTTTGCCATGCACCTCATCTCCTTCTACTCCTGTCTACTTTCTTCATCTCTCTGACAATCCCACTTCTTCTTCGCCAACCTCTTTCTCTGTATACTCTACTGTACTTCCTCATTTCACCACCAGGTCTCCTTGTCCTCCTTCCTCTTTCCAGATGTCACACCAAGCACCTTTCTAGCCATCTCCCTTACTAGCTCTGCTGTAGTTACCCAGCTATTCGGTAACTATGCACTGCCACCCAGTGCCTGTCTTAACTCTTCCCTGAACTCCACCTCACAATTACCCTTTTTCAATTTCTACCATTTGATCCTTGGTGCTGCCCTCACACTCCTCCTCCTCTTCTTGATCACCAATATCATCCTACAAACCACCATCCTATGCTGCCTAACTACACTTTCCCCTGCCACCACTTTACAGTCTCCAATCTCCTTCAGACTGGCCCTTCTACACAAGATATAATCCACCTATGTGCATCTTCCTCCACTCTTGTATGTCACCCTATGCTCCTCCCTCTTGTTAAAATACATATTCACTACAGCCATGTCCATCCTTTTTGCAAAATCCACTACCATTTGACCTTCTGCATTTGTTTGCTTAACACCATACCTACCCATTACTTCCTCATCCCCTCTGCTCCCTTCACCAACATGCCCATTGAAATCTGCTCCAATCACCAGTCTCTCACCCTTGGGTACAGTCATCACCACTTCAACTCACTACAAAATTGTTCTTTCTTATCCATCGCACATCCAACTTGTGGAGCATATGCACTAACAACATTCATCATTACACCATCAATTTCCAGCTTCATAAACATCACTCTATCTGACACTCATTTCACCTCCAAAACACTCTTAGCATACTGTTCCTTCAGGATAACCCCCACACCATTTCTCCTCCCATCCACACCATGATAAAACAATTTGAACCCGCCTCTGATACATCTAGCCTTGCTCCCCTTCCATCTGGTCTCTTGCACACACAATATACTGGTAGCCATCTGTTACTGCTATATCTCTTCATACTGTACTCCCACATATGTGTTCCTGACATGAGTCTTTTAGGAAATATGTATCCCTGACACCAGGGCCCTTTTACAGACACTGAAAATTACATCATCCTGGAGGCCTTGCATCAACACCATCAACTACTGCTGTTCAGTGGGAGGCCAAACAGGGAAGAGTGGGCAGAACTGTGGGCTGACCTGGTTCACAACGTGAATGCTATTGGTCACTAGAGCAGAACATATGAGCAGGTGTGACACCATGCCACAGATATGATCAATGCCACATGCAGAAGAGCAGCAGATGTGGCCAGGGATCGTGGTGTCACTGGTGGAGGGCCTGCTGTGGAATGACCAATGTCAGCCACTGAGGAATTCCTGGCAAATCTAGGAACACAGGTCGGCTCCCAGGAATCCATCATACAGTATGTTGTGGATGTGGGTGCTGCAGTTTCCATGCAAGAGGAGACTCCAGGTATGCTTAATTGGATCAGCTGTGGAATATTGTAGCATTCAGTGTGTCAGGGTGTACATAGTTTTATGTGGGCGTCAAGTATTTTTGGGGAGGAAGGAGGTTAGTTACAGTCTGGATCTCAGGCTCAGATTGTGACCAACATATCAATTAACATAGTAGCTACTGTAAATGTGAGATATTTGCAAGTATTAGCCTGTTATATTCCAACATGTTGTGCTGTGTACATTACCTCCACCTTAAATTTTGTCACAGGACCATCAGGAATTAAAGGTGGCCATGCTCCTGCTCCTGGTAAGCACAACACTGTTTTGGTCGAGATGTAGATTTAGCGCAATGTATTCACTAAAGCCTCAGCTCAGGCTGCTGGCTGGATTGACGTACTGTCTGCCTGATTTCCAACTGCACAATTAGTTTCCAACTGAATGGAGTTTAGATTCATACCTATGCTTTGTAGGTGTGACCACACTGATAGGTTTAACAGTATTTTCAGGACATTACAGATTGCCATATGTGTCAACAGTGTACATCATTGTTGCTCATGAGATTTTTGATTAAACATTTTAATTACACCTACAGATGTCTGTTAGAAAATGATGTCTTCATGTCCTAGTATATGACGTTTGAGGGTAAACAAGTCTTTAATACTGACAGCATTGAATACAGCTTAACATATATTTGCAACAAAGTACTGCAGAGCATAGTAGTACAGATATTAATGTACTGCTTTTCCCTTTTTATCACAGGTGATCAGGGGGGATGGTCTCTGTCACCTTCACAACCTGTTGATAGTATCTCTTCAGACTCTGATCATGATGGTGGCCAAAGTGAAGCACAGGTGGGTGTTGCAGGGGCTGAGTCTGTCACAGAGGTTGACAGCCCCTCTTCTGCCTTCATTATCACCGTACACAGTCAGTATGCCTACGTATACCTAGTCCCCTGAGCCCACAGATATTGGACAGTCAGAGAGTGGGGACATTGAACAGAAAAGTGTGGCTACTATGGCTGCAGTGAGTGTCGATACTGACCATAGCCAAACAGATGTCAAGGTTCCACAAAGGTGGATTATAGGGGTGCTCATAGGAAGCCTGCTCTCCTTCCACCACCTGTTGCGGGTGTCTCATCACATGTCACTTGGCATATGTTTAGGGCTGTCATGGCGGCACAAGCATGTTCTGAAAGGAACTCCAGACAAATGCTCAGGGTTATGGATGCAGTACAGTCTGACATCTATGACTCACTTCACCATGTTGCTGATACCCTAGATCATTTGACTGCTGCAGTCAAAAGACATTGATCGGAGACAGATCACAGAATATCTGTCTTGGCATGCACATTGTCTATGATGGAACATCTGGTTAGAGTTGAGTGGTAGACTCGTGGACGTAGGCCGGCAACTACACGTGCTGAGAGTCCATGTGGCCATGCACAATCATGCTCCTGAAGTGGTAGTACATCCAGTGCTCCAGAGGGAAGTCTGCTGTCCACACCAAGATATGGCAGGCCATGGGCTCATAATCCTGGGCATTCCCATGGAGGACACAGTCCCAGCAGACAGCAGTCACTCTCAGGTAGTAATCACACTCCTGACCTTGGGCATGGAGGTGGCAGTGCAACTCCTGTGGGAGCCACTTCCTGTGTTTGGGAGCAGAGATGGTGAACTGTCAGTTCTACCATGTGCCGTTCAAAGCTGTACAACATACTGACACATGGGGCTAGCACTGAACTTGACTGTGTTTTTGCAGACACTTTCAGGCCACTGTCATAATTAGGTTACCTACAGATACACATGGCACATTTCCATGGTCCATCTTGCCTGCTTCCCTTCCTGACTCAGACACATGCTTGCCAACCTACTTGGACAGCCTAGGCCTCCTGCACCCCCACACACAACACCCTGTGCAAGTGATGATACCTGTGCCACATCCCTGTTATCCTTGTCATTGATGCAGGGGAAATTAAGTTATGTGTCTGATGCATAGGGTGACTATCTAAATCACTGTGTATTTGTTTCTTCCATTGTGTCCTTTGACCCACCACTTGTACTTGTCACTGACAGATATTGTATACTGCCATTTGTAATGAGTAAACTACATTATTTTGTGTACATTATGTTGGATGACATTGTCATGGCTATATACTTAAACAATGAAAGGTGTCTCATGGAACTTCTTTATGTTTCAGTTTTAAGATTGTGTAGAACAAACCTATGAGTACACAGGTCCAATAAAGCCACAAACGTCAGAGCACAGGATGGAATGTCAGCATAGAAGAAAAATGTCTTCAGAAAGGTAAAGCAGTATAGGTGCATGGCTTCATAGGTTCATATGTGTATAACAGGCCATACCTCCCAACCGTACTGAACTACTCAGTTTCTACCAAGTTTTGGGGTCCAAATAATGGGGTGCCATGATTCCTGAATGACACCCCTTCATTTCCAGCTTTTTCCCATATTTTTTTATTTTTAATTTTTTCCCCCCATTTTTGAGCTGATGTCATCATGTATGTGATGACATCAGCTCCGTCAGGGCAACCAGCCTGTTGGAATTGAACTCAAGGGCTCAGTACATACATTTCCAACTTGTACGCATCAAGGGCTCAGTGCACACATTTCTGGCTTGTTTTATTTTATTCTGAGTGAACCCTGTACCTTGGGTATAGGGTAAAAAGAGCCTAAAGTCCCTAGCCACCACCACTTGTGAATTTATGCCTCATATTTTTGACCTGTTCCTCATAAAATCTGTGATTTTAAGGATTTTTGTGACAAATCACTGAAGGATTGAATTCACTAAATATTGACAGGTATTTGAATTTCAGACTTCATATTCTTCAGAAAATAAATGGTAACACAAAAACCTTTTATTCTAACAATTTTCTAAGTTTATACGATCAGTATTGGTTTTCTGGATTGTGGCAAATCCCTGAAGGATTGAATTCACTGAATAATGACAGGCATTTGAATTTCAGACTTCATATTCTTCAGAATTTGTCCCTATTTTGGGGCTGTATTCCCCCATTATTGGCTTTGTCCAGGTTTTTTATTCTAAGAGGTTGAGAGGTATGGTGAAAAGTGAGAACTGAATTCAATAAATGATAGCCATTTAAGTTTCAGTCTTCCTATCTTTCAGGAAACTGCTGATTTGGCATAGTGGCATGTTGTTCGGACTGTAGTGCACAGGGTCCTGGGTTCAAGATTTGGCAGTGAAATGCATTGTGGTAACACAACATTTTATTCTAGCAACTTTACAAAATGTTTCACACCCCCTTCAAATAAAACTGAAATTGAAAATAAGTGTGAGAAGCCATGCAAGATGCCTATGGCTTACACTACTGTCATTATCTCTCTCTCTCTCTCTCTCTCTCTATATATATATATATATATATATATATATATATATATATATATAGTGTGGGTGTGGAAGTAGACTTTTATGATGGAAATGTTTTGAATTGGACACTTTTGTCATTATTGGTTCATGCATTTTGTTTTATTGCCTACTGGAAAAAAATGTTCAAATAATAAATTTAAAATGTGCTATGTCTAACAAGTGTGCTGTATTATACAAGGAATATAATTTAATAAAGTCAGTAAGGTGTATCAAATAACACATGTATGGTTCTTGATTTGTGTGCAAGGGGTCAATGATTTGAAAACAGCCCAAAGGTAATCTTTATCCACCACTGGCCAGATGCATTTTCTTTGGATGTGATGTAGGTTTCAATGCTGTTTCAATGAATGTGAGTTTCAAGGGCAGAGAAGTTTTAATGCCAAGTCTATTTTCATTATGAGACAGTATTGCTTTGTTTAGCAGATGTCTATTAGTGTTGGTGCATTGTGCTATAAAATGTAAAAATAAAATCCAAATAATCATTGTAGAAGTAAAGCAGGAAACTGCTGATTTGGCATAGTGGTATGTTGTTCAGACTGTAGTGCACAGGGTCCTGGGTTCAAGATTTGGCAGTGAAATGCATTGTGGTAACACAACATTTTATTCTAGCAACTTTCCAAAATGTTTCAACCCCCTCCAAATAAAACCAAAATTGAAAATAAGTGTGAGAAGCTATGCAAGATGCCTATGGCTTACACTACTGTCATTCTCACTCTCTCTCTCTCTCTCTCTATATATATATATATATATATAGTGTGGGTGTGGAAGTAGACTTTTATGATGGAAATGTTTTGAATTGGACAGTTTTGTCATTATTGGTTCATGCATTTTGTTTCATTGCCTACTGGAAAAAATGTTCAAACAATAAATTTAAAATGCGCTGTCTAACAAGTGTGCTGTATTATACAAGGAATATAATTTAATAAAGTCAGGAAGGTGTATCAAAGAACACATGTATGGTTCTTGTTTTGTGTGCAAGGGGCCAATGATTTGAAAACAGCCCAAAGGTAATCTTTATCCGCCACTGGCCAGATGCATTTTCTTTGAATGTGGTGTAGGTTTCAATGCTGTTTCAATGAATGTAAGTTTCAAGGGCAGAGAAGTTTTAATGCCAAGTCTATTTTCATTGTGAGACTATATTGCTTTGTTTAGCAGATGTCTATTAGAGTTTGTGCATTGTGCTATAAAATATAAAAATAAAATCCAAATAATCATTGTAGAAGTAAAGCAGTATGCACATATAAGTGTTTATGGTAAATGGGGTGAAATAGACAGGTAATGGGGCATTGGAATGGCTGCAGGGGGACCCTGGTGCCATATTTTGGTTGTCTGTTCTTCAGTTTGCATTTGAAAGTTGGTATCCCACAATTCCATTGGAGTGGGTGGGGTTACATAATTATGTATGCAAATTTTATGTTAGTCAGTGTACAGATTTGTACCCATTTTTCATGGGCCTTGTCCAGATTTTTGATGTTTCTAGGTTGAGAGGTATGTAACAGGCTAACAAGAACAATGGCTTCTTTCAGCCTAGTCATGCATCCCTAATCTCTGACAAGGTCTGGTACCCTTGATAAGTGTAAGCAGGGTTTTGGAAGCTGATACATCTACAAGTTGTGGCTTATGAGATGAACCATCTACAATTTCCCTGTATCCTTTACAGACATTTTCCTAAACCACTTATGATTGTCTTGTCCTGCATCCCATTGTCTAATTTGCACATGATGTGCATTACAGGGGAAGTATGCCTCACATGTATGGGGAGCCTGTTACTACAGTATGCGGGTTACATACCTGTCTCTGCAGCATGTCCGATTTACACCACAGTCAAGAGGTAGCTGTGTAGAACATGTAATTCTCATGCTACATGTTAGTCAGTGTACAGATTTGTACCCAGCTCTTTCTTAGATATGTAGGAGGTACACAGTGGGATCTGACACCTGCCTGTATAGCAGCCATACACCTCCCCTCCAAAGCATGTAGGAGACAGAATACATAGATACAGCTTTGACACGGTCTGCATAGGACATGTTATGTACACTATGTATATTGGTTTACTGTGGAACCTCTTAAAGGTGTCAGATATACCTGTGTAATTACATACCAACGGTGCCACTGCACTCCATGATAGGTGTGATGAGTGCCAAATACAGTATAACAATGACATTCTGGGATTTACATGCCATACCTTTCTCTATAGGCTGTACAACATTGAAGGAATACTCACATCTTACTGACCAGTGAAAGTCAAAGGCTACATCACTTTCTGTTTCCATAAGGCCCTGACTAATGGTTCAACTGTTGGAGGCATGCAGACTATATGGTATTTTCCAGGGGTGGATGACTTTCAAAAGTATAGTATTGTGCAGTCCCTGACATTTAATATTTGTCAATGGCTCTGGCAGCAACTGAATGTGTGTGTCAGCCCATCCTAGATAACCATCGTTTTGTGTGAGATTCAGTGACAGCTTCTATTTGCAATCATCTGCAAATGTACATGTTCTGAGGTCACTGACAGTGGCCTTGACTGCAGAGAAAGGTATGGCTAGGAAGGGTGGTCCCAGAAATTATTTGTGAGGGAAGTCCACTGGTGACTGGCCTCATTGTAGCTGTGTACTACCTATTGCTATCTTCACAGATAATGACTGTCAGGCACTTGGCTATCCACCGGCTGACATACTACTTTGTAAATAACCTGTACAGTGTTTCAACAATGCCTGATGGCCTAATCTTGTCAAATTCCTTCTCGGGTCATGGTAGGTGGAGTGAGTCATTCTCCCCTCATCTATTGCATAGTTTAACACTCAATGAAGTCCACTGGTTAGGGTAGGCATGATCTGACATTGAACAAAACAGACTGGATTTGGGCCAGTGTCTGTAGGTGCTCTACATTGTTACTGATCATTTCCAAGATTAGTAGTTTCATGGCTTTAAATATAACACTACTGAGACATGTGGGGACAGTGATTTTCACTGCATGCTAGTTGTACTGTGTGCAGCTAAGTACTGAAGTTAATTCCATCATGGTTGCCAAGAAGATAGTCATCCAAGATGTCTGTGTCTGTACACAGCACATGCAAACAATGGAGGGGAAAGTGATATGTACACCCTGTGATGGTAAGGAGGGTGTGTTTACATAGTTATTCTGCAGATGGACACAACTCAAGTAGTGTGTACTGAAATGGCACAATTACCTTGGGAGGAATGCTGACAAGAGGGGAGGCCCCTGAAATTCTGGTGCCTGGTTACTACTGCTGCCGGTCTCACCACAACCAGTGTCTTCTGGGATACTCTGCTCCTATACTTTGTCTCTCACCAGAAGCAAAACATTAGTACCAAGCTCAACATGAGGAGCAGGCCATGGCCTGTTTGTTCATCCACATAGGTGTCCCATATCATGCAAGGCTCTGTGGGCTTGACAAGCCCTTTTCCAGGTAGATGCTTTGATTAGCAAGCAGGGCACTCATTTGAGTTTGGCATGTATTATGCCTTGTGTTCCAGGATTGTTAGGATTTCACTAGGGTACTAACCAGATGGTGAATCAGAGCACAGCTGCAGCGTCACAATATAATGTTCAATGTCTGGTGACATAGGCGTCAAAGGTTGCTCAAACATGCACCACAGTGGCAATGATCCCTGTTGGTCACAACTTCACAGCAGTTAATGCAGCCTGACCTTCAACAGCTTCATGGTGCACATGTGAGTGACACGGATCTGAGGCCTACTGCAGAGGAGTGGCCCCCTTTGTCCAAAGTGTGTGCACCTCACACATGTCCTAGATATGTCATACTGTACATATATGTAACCAGAACATAATTCTGTGTTCTCACATCATGTCACACAACATCCAGTTTGCTGTCTGCTTGCTTGACAGGCACTGTAGACTAGCAAGGCTGAAGTAATTGTTGCAAAGATGAACAAGGTCTATGTGCATGCACAGATATCCACATCTCCATTGCAAGGAATGTCTACAGACAGTATGTTTGAGGCTGACAACCCCAAGGGTGTAGCAGCATGACCCTAACTTAGCTGGAGTTGTACATTGTCACATTTGTAGGTATGCTATTGTGACCATGCCTAATAAAAGGATTATGGTTAATCCAAGGGCCACATGCCTGGAAAAGCATTATGCTCATTCAACCATGTTATGGCACACTGTCAGGTGCTGTGTTACCTTAGGAGAACTACATAAAGGTGATAATATGTTACACTTCAGCATCTGTCAGGCCACTACCTAACAATGGCCTGATGTGACGTACACATAATCAAGACTCTATTCCTAATGGCATTATCAATGACCACTGTCAAGATGTGGAAAGTGTCCCCACCCCTATACTCTTATGCCACACAAACATGTGTGAAAGATGTGACTCTATTAGAAAATTTAATTCCATGCAGTTTCACACACCAGTCAGTACATATGACAATGAGCAGTTTGTCAACATGCATACCTTACCATATACTCCACCCACACCCACTTCACAAACACCTGCATGTGTGGAGCTTCTTACTAGACACATATGCAAACAACAGACACCTTAGAAGCCCAATTACAAGCTTACTACGCAAAGTCATACATCTGCAGAACACAGTACGCATAATAGCCCATGTACCAGTGTCCCAACGGTCAAACACCTGAGGCAAAACACAAATTAAAACCTATTATTCATAGGTGATTACACCATGAGACACATCGATATCCCTCTCACCGGGCTACATAATGAAAAGGTCACATTTAACTGTCTGTGAGGTAGCAGGACAGGCCATACCACACATGCACACGGTTCTTTAAACATCAAGTAATGTTATGACAACTTCATAGCTCCTGTTGGCATACCTCAATTTACTGTATGAAGACATATTAATGGCCTTACATACTCTGTGTTGCTGGCAGGTATGCTCATAGCCTTCAGCTGCATTTGACCTTCACCTAGGATGATGACTCAATACATACAGAAAATAATTGAAGTCAGTAATTGGCATATCATGTGGAGTCATTTTAGGGGGATCCAGTACATGTCAGCCAGGGATGACTTGCTCAACAGACCTCGATGCTTTGTCAGAGATGTTTTTTATCTGTCACCCCTCCTTTTAGGCGATGTCTTATGGGAAAACTTTCCAATGAGGAAACGCCATCTTCAAACAACATCATGGTTATGCTGTTCCTTGACAGGAAAGCCAACAATACACACCACCCACCGGATGGTGTTCCCACCTTGGAAGATGCAGACATTTGTGCAGTCAAATAATCCTGATTCAAGGCTGTGGATAGCACCACAGCCATATCAGGCTACATGACTTTCCACATGTTCAGACCTCAAACTGAAAGTGTGCCTGGTAATGCAGGTGGTGTATCCATATTCATTAAAGATAGATCAACATCCAGATTGGTTAAACAGTGTGATTCCCAAGAGACACTGCAGGTGTTATTTGCTGCTGGTATGACACCTAATCAAGCCATTGCCAGCTACAGGAACAACTCCATGAATCAGAACACCTGCTGTGCTTATTTGAATCTACTTGTGTCTATCAAGATACATCACAACACCATGGTGTGAGGTGACTTTCTATAACCACCAATTGTGTTGGTTACTCATGCTCAAGCTCACTTGCCTAAAGCTAAGTCCACATCTTTAACTACAATGCCCTGAACCAGTGGAATGACATCCACAAAAGGGGAACTGATGTACTGCATCAGGTGCTTACCAATACGGGTGACCACTGTAGCAATTCCACTGTGAAGTTCTCCCTGGTGAGATCTGACCACAAATCAGTCTCCTGAATAGTGTGACTCACACCTGAACCCCCCACCCTTTACAGCAAACACAGTAATAAACTTCAACAAATCAAATTATAACCTCTAATGGGATGGTATAAAAAGCTAGACTGCACCGTCCTCCTCAGATGGGACCGGCAATTATGCTGAGCTCTACACCAATTTTTTAGGCAAGCATCTGTACAACTGCAAAGACTTGGCTGTACATACAGGAGGAAAACAAGCTCCTCATGTCATAGCAAACTGAGGTCATCATAAATAAATGCTTGTTGACATACTCATGGTTATAAACCTCATGCAAATGTGCATGTAGTATAATTTCCATCGGTAACACCAATGTTCCTGGTAAGTGGCACATCAGTAGCAACACCTCATGTACATACTCATGGGTGATAGACCTGGGCACACAGGCCTGGCCACACATGTTTATACCTACTTTACCATAGATCACCATGTCTCCCCAGTGGAAAGACGGGAAGTATATCATCCTCATGTGATTACTGAGGGCACTGTCACCTGATAATAATCTAATTATAACCTCTGTGTATTCTTCCCTGAGCATGCCAATATTTTAGTGCAATGGCCATTTTGTCATGTACCTTTCCAAGCACCAGTGGCAATTGCACACAGCACAAAGGTTCCTCACAAGGGAAATTCAAGTCCCCAGTATCTGTCTTATGGGGATCGTCTGAAATAACTGCCTTTGCAGCTTGTGTCATATAGACTACTCAGACATGATCTCTGCCTTGCATACAGGGCAACATCTGACCCTGCTACATTGGAAATGCTGCATATCTGTAGGTAGAATGGTACATGGATTGCTCACTGTAAGGAAATTAACCTGGTATGTAACATTACCAGTACATGCTGGTGGGGGAGATATGTCTACTAGACTCTAACATACCTTTAAAACAGGCTTCCACCTAATGGTAAACAATGCACCACATTGGCCTCTTCTGATGTAGTCTTTATGATTGCCTGGATGACCATCATTTTAGCACAGGACTTCTGTTTGTGTCCTATGAGTACAGGGCAATATCTGCTGATCATGTAAATAAGGGTAAGAACTTGACTAGGATTTTACGGGACCTAGGGCCATTAGGATACTAAAGTCCAATGATCCCATGATCACATATACTGATGTAAAATGGTCTAACATCCACACACACAAACCTGGTTACAGTGAGAATAATACCACTACCAATTAATGTTTACACAAGACTGCACAGCACACACACTCCAAGCTGGCTGCAATTAGATTAGAACCCCTACCTAGTTAATGGTACACACTACAGATCACAGTATTTAATGCATGTGCCACAGCTCAAATTCACTATCAACATCTCTTTAGGTAATGTTATTCTAGATGACATCATCAGGCCTTGTGGTCAGGAATTTGGAGGCCCTTGTCACCTGCTACAAACAAAAAAACTGCAAAACCCTAGCACTTTCTAAGTTAGTGAGGTGATCATATTCCTTTTGTGGGGAGATGCTCACACACAGACAAAGAAACAAACCAAGTGGGCTGGAATGAGATTAGAACCCCTACCTATTTAGTCCAACACACTGCAGATGACAGTATTTATCACACGCACCATGGCTGAAGTCTGACAATGGAATGGCAGTTGGTATTCTTAAGGTACATGACATCAGCAGGCCTTGTGGAAGACAGGAGCATAGAGGGTGGCATGATCTGCAAGAACCAAAAATGCAAACCATTTCAGCTTGGTAGCCAATGTGGGATTCTCATTAATTTTGCAGGGAGACACACACACAAACACACACACACACACACACACACACACACACACACACACACACACACACACACACACACACACACATACACTAAGTGGACAGGAGTGAGATTGGAACCCCTACCTATCTTGTCTTATAGACTACAAATCACAGTATTTATCACACATGCCATAGCTGACATCCATTTTATACATGACTGCAGGCAACTACTTCTGGAGTACATAAACTAGGCTTGTGTTGAACAGAGTGCGTGGCCTGCAGAGTGACATTGCTTCTCAGTGTTCTCTGCAGCTAGTAGCCTAGCAGTCAGATAACTGTTTTTATCCTAGCTATGTGGCTACAGTACTCATTTTGGTCATATGTGGGTGTTTGCATTTGGATGGGCAAGCCTGTGGGCAGAAAACAATGTGCCATGTCAATGCATGTGTACACAACATGATACATAATACCATCTGTTCAACTGTTGGTGTATCCAGCAGGACAGGGGCTGTAAGTAAATGCATTATCTACTGTTGAGCCCTTACTTTTGGTCCTTTGAGCAACATTATATATGTGTCACAGTGCAGCTTTAATCACCATTATCAATATATGCAGGAAAATACAGACATGCACACACATATAAACATTTACATTTATGTCTATAACAGGGACATATATATAAATGGAGATGTGTGTGTGTGTGTTTGCGTGTGTGTGTGTGTGTGTGTGTGTGTGTGTGTGTGTGTGTGTGTGTGTGTGTTACGTAGATATATGGACAGAGACAAGAATGTATGTGTTTATACACATGCACACACACACACACATATATATATATATATATATATATATATATATATATATATATATATTTACATATACATATAGAGATAGATAATATATTTATAGGCAGAGATAGAGATAGCGACAGACAGATATGTGTACATATATGTATGTATCTATGCATCTGTAGACATATCTTTATATAACAAGTCAGTTTGAGTAGGGAGCAACTGAACTGGGGTCTGATTAAGTTTATTTGCATGCCCAGTGGGATTTTCACTAGTTATAACCTGACCCCACACCTACCTGTACTCCAGTCCAGGGTTTGTGTGTTACACAGAATGACATCTGTCCCTGTTTCTGCAGTGCTACACATCACTGACATTGGCTACAACTTTCTAAAGTTGTTGGATGTAATTAATATGTGACAGAGATTAATAATATTACACCACACACAGACTGACAGTCTGCAATACACAAAGTAGTGATACCTCACATCATAAATAAGTGGGTACTTCTAGATTAGAATCGTGAACATTATCACACAAGCTAATTGCCCTAGTCCTTTGAGCCACACAAGCTGCTTGACAGAGATCATTGATAGCACAATCAGCTGCATAAATATGTACACTATTATTCCTGCGTTAAGTATGATATAGAGTGTATGGTCAATTCCTTTGTTACTGTCCTGAGTCTGCTGTGACACTGATATGCCATTGTTGACCTTCTGTTACAGCAGTTACAAGGGAACACTGTTGTCTTGGTGATGTTCTACTGGGATACACAATAGTCTGACTATCATGTCACCCTACCGGCTAACATCTCCATTGACCAATGTACCGGTAATCTGTTGCAGTAGGACTGCATGAATATTCCATCCATGAGGCCTAGCAAATAGTAATGGAAACTTGATAGTGGAATGGGTATCTGTAGTCCCATGTGGATGTTATTTGTGTCCAAGTAAACCACTGTTTTTACTTGCATAATGTAGCAGATTCATACATACAATGCCATATCATAGTAACCTTTGCAAGTATTGTATAGGTTACAGGCTTATCTTGCAAATGCAGCAGATGACACAACTGTAGTTCAGGGATGACTCTGTCAGATACAAGCAGTACACAGCCAATACATGGATAGGGTGAGGATGTGTGGGTTGGCTGCCATAATTTTTAATTTATGCATGTAAGTAGGAGTAAGGTGTCAGTCCCTAGGTCCTTAGGTTGTCAGTGAATGTGCTATGTATTGTCTCTTAGCCAAATCCAGGGCATACTGAACACACCTATGTCTGACTACAAGGACATCAGCAGGGGATTCCTACTTGAGTCCTCCTGTGACTGTGGCTCTGGTGACCTAGGCACTGATAGGAGGTTGTGTATCCCTTCCCTTTGCTGATCCTGCTGCAGCTGTTTCCACAGAATCATAGTGTGTAGCATAGCACATCATGTGAATATATGTGCACATGTGGCTGCAGAATACAGCACGGCTCCACCAACTATATCTATGTACAGAAACCGCGACTTTGGCAGCCCAAATACACACTCTATGATGTTCCTAGTTTGTCGCTGTGCCTCATTATGGCATTCTTCTGTGGGTTTGTGTGCATTTCTGATAGGAGTCATTGATTGTCCATGGTTCCAGGGCATAGCCAGCATCCTCCAGTAAATGACTGTGTGGGATGTCCCCCCTACAAATATCTGGTACAGTTGTGATGTTTGCCAGATATGGGAGTCATGATAACTGCTAGGGCTCCCAGCACACACATTCAGAATAATCCCCTGGGCAGTGCACATGACTTGGCAGCTGATGGAGTGGTACCCCTTGCGGTTAACATAGATTCTACCTTGCTCACCAGGTGGTGCCTTGTTGTGTACATGAGTGGAATCTGTGGCACCCAGTACTTCAGGGCAGTGTGCTACATGGTAGAAGTCTGCATATTGCTGGCCCTCATCTCAGGAAAGACGGGAAATGATATGTGCTCATGGGCATGTGGTAGCATAGCATCCAGGAAATGGTGGAGTATCTTGGATGCAGATGCCTGTCACACCCCCATCCTGTCCCTAGTTGGTCTTTGGAGAGTATCTGTAGCTAGGATCCTAAGGGCTTCACATACCTTTGTTTCCACTGGAATGAGTTTCCCTCTGTTGACTCTGGCTCTGAGTTGAGGGAAGCAGAGTTTGGTGAGTTATTGTAATGTATCCCTGTCTACCCTGTAGCACTCTACAATCGCCAGCTCAAGTAGCTCCTGAAAGGTTACCCTGGACCTTAACACTCTTCTCCTTCTCAGACTAGGCCAATTGTCAGCAGCACCAGCAGCATTGACTTCAGCATCTATCACATACAGATGTAGCAGACCTGCAGCAGCCCGTAACATTATTTCAGTTAAAATTCCCAAGTCTGTACTCCAATGGTCCAGAGTATGGGAAAAAATCAGAATATAGGGTGTGTGCATACTTTATACAGGTTTGCTCTAGGTCCACCATATGTGATTGGCTAATTATTATGTATTTAACCTATCTAGATTGTAATTAACATTATTTAATGGCCCTACTTTACTGCATGCCATGACACATAGCACTGTGCCGTGCAATGCAGCTTATACACACTAGTAAATATTCATTGAATATATTTGCTTTCCATTTATTGCCGCCTATGTCTTCATTGTCACGTGGGTAGTGTGCAACATGAACATGTTAAGCTATGCACTGCACAGCGCAGCATAGCTTATGCAAATGTCAGAAAATCAATAATCAAAAATATCCAGTTTTAATTACTTGCTGCGTACGTCATCACTGTGACCTGGATGGTCTTTTTGCATGAACACACTCAGCTATGCAGCACACAGTGTAAACATGCACATTGAAAATTTAACAGTCCTAAAAGTGGCTGGACACTCCCTCCCTACTGCCATCCATATCCAGTGGAAACATCAGCATGGTGTGGGACCCTACACGCAGCGGATTTGCAGACATGCTTACTCCTTTTTGCTATTCAAGACATCCACCTCATTTACATACACATCTGTGCTGACAGCCTGGAAACTACACGGTTTGTAGCCGTATGAGCTGGGCAACAGCAGCATTGCACCACTGTATGGACCCAGCAAAACTTCCTATAATACATTTCTGACAAATATAAAATTATTTTTTTTCCTATTTCTTTTTCAATTAAGCATATTTGTGTACTGCGGCATATAGTGCAAACATGCTGAAATTATTAAAACAAGCGTTATTTATTTTTACATATTCCCTTCCTTTTTCATACATCCACAATGTACATTTTGAACATATATGCATGTGTTCTAATATTTACTGGAGAGTTATGTCCATATTTCTGATGTTCTGCCCGTGTAGACTCCTGTAAGCGGAAAAGTTTCACATACACTATGGACACGGGGGTCTACACGGATGCCTTTCTGCTTGTTGGCTCACTCCACCTGGGTTATTTGCATAAGATTTACCTGCTAATTAGGTCATTTGCATTACATGGAACTTTCCTTGTTTGTGCATGCTTGCATGCTGCTAAGCAGAGCTTACTGAATCTAAAAATGTTCATGCTCATGTACATATCACAGCACAATGCATACACAAAAAAAATTGTGTAGGCTTTACTGAATTCCCCCCAAAGACTTTCAAAACCAAATAAATAGTTATTTGTTTCAGTTGGTACTCAAGATTAGATTGCTACATGATTATTTTAACTGTATTTTATCTTACACATATATTTAACAATTAGCTAAGAATGTTTCTGTCTAACATGGAATTCAGAAAGGTTTCAAGTGCTTCCATGTAAAATAATGTTATAATGTTTCTTTTGTAAACTTTATAAAACTATACACACAGGACTACCAAAGGGTTCCTTGCATATGAAGTTATCTAAAATATAGGTGCACAATATGCTATAGTTGTAGCATAAGAATCAGCATTATTGGTTTAAAAGCTGAATAGTTATGTTTTATTCATTGCATAATCTCCAAGTGCTTATGCGTTTTATGGACTTAAAGAAAATAGTGTGTGATTGCCATTAGTATTGTTAATAGTACTAATTGTTACAGGAAAAAAAAGATTCTATTGAATGCTTTTTTGAGTGACTATGATGACTAGACTCATCAAGTATGATTGTTTACCAAATATTATTATTTTATCATAAAAAGGTAGTGAAATTCTAAGTTATTCATGACCTGTGAAAAAGAAATGTAGCAAGAAAAGACTTTACTATAAAGCAGACTTCTCATGTTTTTTTTAAATATCTGATGCTGAGGTAAAGTGACTTAAAATGTGAGTTATGTGGAAATCAAATACAGATATGGAAATAAAGGTGACACCCAGGGGCAACTCCTTAACAGGTGCCCCATTCCTCAGTACTGTTGTAATTCGGTTACCTCCTTGCAAAAAATGGCTGGGCTGAAACTAAAAAGGAATAATCTGATGACTGCCATGTCTGGTAAGTTAGTAAGTTAGTACTTACTGAGTTGCCCAGGATCCATATATGGGAAGATATAAAGTCATTGGTTAGTAATGCAATGATATCATAGCTTCATACATAGTTACACAGCATACAGTCTAGAAGACCACTGAGGAGTCTATTCCTAATTGCTCCAAAGCACTGTATACTTAAGTAACTTGCTCAAGTTAGAGGCAAATGAAAGCTGAAGGAATCATACCCTACCCCACAAGAAATAGCTTGTTAATAGATTATCTGCACCATAAGAAATAGCTTCTTAATAGATTATCTGCACTAACTGCAAGAAAATATTTCATAGTTTAGAATTAAGTCTCCTCTTTTTCTTTAATTTTGTCCTGTTTTTATATTTTTGTTGGCTGGGTAAGCCCATTGGACTATGTGTCATTTTCCTGGGAAACGTAGGAGCTCTGCCCAGTTGGCTGGGTAAGCCCATTGGACTATGCGTCATTTTCCTGGGGAAACTTAGGAGCTCTGCCCAGTTAAATAACTTGTTCAGAGTCACTCAGAAGGAAAATGAATGGTGAAGGGTCAAACCTGTACACTCAACTACAAGAAGCAGCTTATTAACAGCTCAGAGCCTTAATCCACTGAATTAACTGTCATACATGGACTAACTACCAGACAGACTTTAATTTATATTTTTTCCACTATCATATTTTGCCTTTGTGTGTTGAATGCTACTATATGGGTTTTTAATAAATAGTTAATTGCATTTTATTAACAATAAAAACAGAATGTGCATTAACATAGAAGTAAGTGGGAAAGCTGACCTCTGCTTGTCAAACAACTGATTTGATTATTTTTTAATGTTATTATCAGTTTGCATTTAGGTTACATTTCTATATATCTTGGACATTAGTTAATAGTTAATTAGTAATAGTTTTCATTTACTGAGCTTCCCTAATGTAAATGATGGACTAGATTTGATCTAGGAGGTCTTTGTAGGGATAGTGAATTTTGTTTGATATAGCCAACAATTGATAGAATTTACTGGCACTACTGTGTTTTAAATCATATATGCAGGTTGTCAGCAGTCTACTGATGTTTTAAGAATGATACCACAGAAGAAAGTTAACAGTGGATCAGCTCTTGACTATGAAATTTTGCCAGCTACTGACAGTTGAAAAGAATTAGTAATTTTTGTAGGGGCCACACCTCTATACTATAGGTATAAAGATAAGATTGTTTCTTGAATAAATAATATTATGGCATATAATGAAATCTGACCGATTTAGATATATAACTTGTTAGGTTATTTAACTTGTATTAGTGGTCTTAGGGCATTTTTAACTATAGAATGTCAATTAATGTAATTTATTTGAATATATGAGCTTATGTTAAAGTATATTTGAAACCTGTAATACTTTGGGTGGTGTATTGATAGTTCCATATATGTGAAAGAGATATCATAATGAAGTTATTGTTTAGATTTCATCCCATTATATGATGCTTTCAATATTACATAAACCTTCTATCTTGTATTTATGTTTCCAGATAACACTAATGAGGCTGTGATAGTGGATAAACTAAGGTCTACCTCATTCTAATTGCTGAATTCGGAATAAAGAGTATGAAGCACACTAAAGTAGTGTGTGTGTGTGTGTGTGTGTGTGTGTGTGTGTGTGTGTGTGTGTGAGTGTGTGTGTGTATTCATGTGTATGTGTGTGTATTCATGTGTGTGTGTGTGTGTTTGTGCGCATGAATGTCTGTGTAATTGTGTGTATGTCTAAGTGTAACATTTATAAATATAGTTTATAACCTTTGAGTTTGTTGACATTCTGTCCAGAATAGGCATTATATAAACTGTTTATTCCAAAAGTAATTTCCTGCTTTATTGCTCAGTAGTCTCTCATACCATCTAGGGAAATTAATGAAATATTTAGCTTCTATTTATAAGATGTAGCACATGTTTTATTATTTTTTACTTCTTAACTATCTAAGTCCCATGACATAAAAAGTTCTTTGCAGGCGTTACGTTTGCAACCTGATTATGTGAATGAATCGTAGAGTGTGTGTAGAGTTCAAGGATAATGCTCATTAACAATTCCTAACCATAACCTGTTGCAATAAACTGAGAAGTATGCACACCAGCTTTCATAAGCCAAACTGATGTGCTTATACTAACTTACTGCTGCCACAAGGCCAAAGTTAAGGCAGGCATGCATTGCTTAACATTTTATTTGTGCATTTAATTAAACATTTACTTTTTGTTTACTTTAACTTTGTTAGTACTTATTTGTCAAAACAGGATGAGGATAAGGGCAAAAATTAACTCAGATATCTGGGATTATTATTCCTCTTTCTTTGTTTTGTTTTGTTGCACTTACCTGAATTATTCTTGGCTGCATTTTTTTTTTATTAAACTGATCTACCGACATAAGCACATGAGGAATTAATGAAATGTTCAAAGGCACCTATATTGTAGAGTGTATTGGTATGGCACACATGTGATTTTTTTAAATAAATAATTTTTTGTCACTGGCATATAAAAGCTACCTCTGCCAATAACTAAAACTATAGTAGATACATCCCTGTGTAAGTTTAAAAGTTTAAAAGCAAAGATAACACCACACAAGTATAAAGCAGACAACTTTAATGCATATGGTAGAGAGTTTTCTTCTCTACCACTGTCTGAAGAGATCTTCAATACTATCATTAAGGCCAAGTGAAGCTACTTAAATAATACAATTTTACATGATTACCATTGTGCAGCAATGAAAAAAAAACAAGCCCTTACATTTTTACCATAAAAATACAACAGTATGACTCTGAAATGAAATGCTCAAAAACAAATGGACGTTAAAAAATCATGCATAAACTCACATTGCCAAAGTGAAAATCTAATGTGTAAAACTACCCATGTTGAAACTCTCACAGTTCACAGCTCAGACACATTGAACATAGGCAACACCAGATGAACTATAGGCTGAATGTTCTTTAGTACCAAACGTTATGTCAATGTGATCAGAGATCAGGAGTGGATAAGTACCTATGTATTTACAACAGTGACAACATTCAAAGGGTAAGTGTCTGTAGATTGCCAAGTTGTAAGATTCAGAATATAGTGTCTCTCCAAAACAGTCTGAATATTCTGCCCTCTTATCAATAAATAAGGCAGTTTTACCAACCACCTGAGCTAGGTCTCTTCTACCCACTAAGAAGTTTCAGTTGCTGCAGAGAATATGAATGATGCCAGATGCATTCCAAGAATATGTAATACACATATCACTGCAGTAACCATAATTTATGTGGTCGTTACTTACAGTTATCTGTGTTTCAGTGTTTTTATTTTGAAATGAAATAAAAATCACTATGTAGATGCGGTTGTTACAATGCATTAAAGTTGTCTGGTTTCTTCATATATACCTATATATATACTTTTTTGTCTTTATCCCTACATTACCTCAGATTATTCTTGAAAAAAGTTACTGGCTGACTTCTTCTGATTGTAAGTGGAAACATATTCTACAATCTTGGAAGGAGATGTGTAATGTATCTGTAACTTTTTGTTAATATGTATTTTTTTGTTCTGGTGTTAACTCTTCTAGTTGTGCATGATAATCATAGACTTTAAAACAGAAGCAGAAGATAATGACAATTTCTGAAGCCTTTCTGAAATGTTTACATTTTCCAAGTCTATGTTTTCTCTAGTAAAGAATTATGGTTCTTTTTTGACTTAATTCAGGGGTTTTCTAAAGGCAACAGAGCACAGAGTTATATTCAGTAATGGGTAATACCACTAAGATATAAAGTGGTACAGCAATCTCTAAGAAGTGATTAGACATACCACTTAGAATGAAATAGGCTACTGAATATGCTTTTCCATTTTTCACAGGTTAAAACAATGACTAACAAGGTCACACAGACAAACCAATCAGTAAAAACTAAAAGAAAAATCTAGCCAAGCTAGGTTTTCCACTGTGCGATTCTTTAAAACCTCTTGTATTAGAGGTAACATGGGATATATGCAAATGACCCTTTAAGGACATCAGGTGTTTCAGCTATATGGCAATTCTGAATGCCCGTGACTTTTTACCCTTTTTAAGTCCGCTATGGACAAATTCAGGCCAATAAAGCCAAAGCCCACATATCCCATATTACCTCTAATACAAGAGGTTTAAGGAATCACACAGTGGAAAATCTAGCCTGGCTAGATTTTTCTTTCAATTTTTCAGTAGTTCACATTTATGAAAGTTTAATGTTTTATCTGTCACTAATACTATATCTTTAATGATAGCGTTTTTGTAAGATTTGACCATTTAGTTTTGTAATCTCCAATTAAGTCCTTTTCGACAAGTCTCATCACACTATATTGAAATCAGATCATTATTACTTCCCCAGTACAGTAAAATCCATCATCTTTTTATTGAAGAAAGTGTGTTACTGGGTTTGCAATTACCAGCATATTTGGTTATTTAGAGCACATTTCACACATCTGTATCTGAGAAGAATGTCTTATAAAGAAAGAGACCCAATACAAATCCTTTCAGAGCATCACAGGTAATTCTACCTTCAAAATAGGCAAGTAAGCCCCATCCTGGGTTTTTGTGTCTTGTTGTTTAACCAATGTTTATCCACTGTATAATGTATGGGCTGCCATTTAATATTTTTCATTTTTTTTGTTTACTCCTGTTTGTAGAATACTGACAAATGCCTAAGAAATGTAAAGCTAAGCAACATGGCACTGCCCAGCCTTTTTTGAAATTTTGGAGCATGCTAAACTGAATTCCAAAATGCAGACCCTGAATTTCTAAAAGGACAAATTTAAATATACAAAGTCTTAGATGAAATTTCTGGGAATTTTCTCTTTTCTCCAAGATAAGGTGATCTCAGAGTTGGTATATATAAGTTCACAGGGTGTGGGGGTGCAGCACATGCAAAAAGAAGCTTTAAGGAGAAGAGTGATTTTTGAGATTTGCTCTTCTCCTGTATTTTCATTCTTTCTTTTTTCTTTCTACTCTTGACTTATTACTTTGGGTGTCGCATTTTACACCATGCAAATTAACCCTGGACATTTAAGCACATTGTATATGTCAGCCTAATTTGGCTATCATTAACACTATCTTAAGTAACAAAGATCTAACTTAAAGGTCTCAGTTTAAAAGGGAATTAATGTGACAGGCCCTAGCTGATATTCTTAAGCACTATATTACAGTTATTGTTAGAGCTATGCTTAGGATTTCTGTTTAGTTTTTCTTTGTATTATGGGCAGATTTTACAAAGCTGAGACTGAGAGTTTACTTTCACAAACTTTTGATTGCTAAGTTGCGAAGAAAGCCTACAGACGCAGGTGGAACGTGATTACTCCCATATGCAGACAGCATCTGAGTCTTCTTAACACACATGCACACTTCAAAGGAGGTGCTTTTTCAGATTTCTTTGACGTGGGAATCCACATTCAAGATTCACTAAACATCTTCCTTTTATGATGTTTTAATGATGTTTAGATGAAACAGTTGTTTGTTCTAATAAAATGAAACAAGCTCATCAATAAACTTTATTGGTGAAATATGGGAAATAAAAATGTATGAAATTCACCATTAGACACATAGAGGATATATAGTTATAAGACAGGATATTACTTGAATAAATTATGTGTCGCTGAATTATATTCTCAAAAGAATAAAATTGTGTGCACAGCATTAACTGTGCATAATACATCTACTCTGTAGTATCTACATATAACCTACTTACAACCTGATGCATACTACGACAGGTCTCTACCATAAGATAAATACATCCTCTTATGGCCTAACCTTCACTAATCTGTTAACCTCAAACAGTGTGGTCATAAGGCATATTTAAACCTTCTTCCTAATGACATGATTATTAAATGTTACTAGATGTGTGAGTCTATGCACTTTAATAATGAAGTCTGCATATGTTTTGAAGGTATAGAAGTTGATTGGGAGTCCTAGAATGCAAAAGGCTGTTTCTTGATAGGAGGGAGAAATATACATGGAAATTATGTTTATATTTTTACAAACCATTTGTCTTGCATCTTGTACATTCTTACATTTTCAAATCCATGCCCATAGGTGGCCACCTCTTAGTTACAATGCCAAGAGTTATCCACCCTGCTTCTCTTCATATTTCTAATCCTAACAGGCGAGATCTGACATGCATTTAATGCATAAAAGTAAGTGAAATATAGGTTTGGAAGAGAATGTAAGAATGCTGTAATATATGTTTTCTTGTTCTACTGTGGAAGAACCTTGGAGCCAAAAAGTATGTGAGGGATGCCTGAACTGTTCTTGATGTAAATATTAAGAGATTCATGCAACCTTACAGCTTATAGTACAAAACCATGTATGATGTGATATTATAAATAATTAAAATGACAAAGCAAAGTAGCCATTCCCATTGGCCTAGAGGTAGAAACATTTGACTACAACTAAAATGACCCTAGTTTGATTAGCAGCTCAGTTACCTGCTGCAGTTGGCTTAGAGAGGACAGGCATGATGCAGTTTAGCACACTTGTCTCTCCTCAGGGGGAGTGGGTGCAGCAGCATAGAGCTGAGGCTCATGATCCCATGGATGAATCCTTGTTGAAGATTGAACACCCCTTAAAAGTGCTGGTTTCATAGGGGGGTCAGGGATGCCCTTAGGGGGTATGTCCAACTAGGTGACATTCCCCCATTGATGGTCATTATCTGCTAAACCCTAGTCATGGTACAGGACATGTGCAGTGGCATTAGGTATGCACAAAGTAAAAAACAAACAAACCCCAATAGCTGCCTAAATGACATTCTCTCTCTCAGCTGGCTCTCACCACTGTATATAAGGAAAAAAATGAGCCAGTTGACCAAAAGATTATCTGATAGCTGTCTGGCAGCAGGTGCTAAAAATTAAAAAAAAAAAAAAAACAAAATGGGAGACCTTTTAAGTTTAAATTACTAATTACAGATACTCCTCAATCAGTAAAAAAAGTCTTACCTTAAAAAGGAGAATGCAGTTCTGTAAGGATAATGAAGTAAGTACAGAAAGAGTGAGAGAGAGAGAGAGAGAGAGAGAGATAGATAGATAGATAGATAGATAGATAGATAGATAGATAGATAGATAGATAGATGATAGTTAAAATCTTTAAACTGTAGATAGTAAAAGTGTGCTGTTATGAGGAGGTGAAAATGAGTTTAAAGTTCACAAATAAGAACTGCAAGCAGCACACGATGAAGCAGTGAATATTAGATTAAAAATAAACAGCTGCAAATGTGTGTATTTCCAAGGAAGAAGTAAGAAGAATAGTGTGACGAAAGGAGGTGCTGCCAGCACAGATAGCTGAAATTTTGTAAATAATTATATATCATCTGTGAATATCAAATTAATTTATATAAGATACTTGTGTTACAAATGTATTTGAACTGTATGCCACATGTATATCAAATTGTTCTGTACAGATGTTTGCGTTGAAAAGGTATTTGTAAAGTGCTATGTTTAAAATGTATCCACAGTGTGCCCTACTGGAGAGAACAGAAATGTACAGGCACTATTGTAACTGTTTAAATGTATATGTTTTAATAGAGGTAACTGGGGGGTTAACCTCAGTCCAGCATACTTTAGAAAACTATTTGAAATTAAATCATTTTATAACCTAGGCCATAAAGAGGCTATCTGACAGGTTTCAATGTAGCTAGAGACACAAAGTCTGTACTAAGAAGCTTTCTGTATTGTCTTTGGGGTTAATTAATTGCTACTTTGGAAGCAGGATGGAATGCAATTGTTTTATGACTTCCAGCATCTGCCAATGATCTGAACAAAAGCCCTTGTCTCTATGTTTTTACAGGTAGATGCTAAATGCAACCAGCTGCCAGTAATGGGGGTTTTGCCTGGAAACTAGAAGTCAGTGACCAAAAATGATGTCATTCTTCAAACTATCCCAGCAGTAATATTTTAGATATTATTTTGAGAATTCTCTCAGTGAGACAGAATATTCTGCATTTTGTATTGGACCTGACAACAACAGAAGAACCATTCACCACATCATCTGCCTTGCTCTAATTAAGTAAGTTGCTATGGTGTAGTAACTCTGTTAGATATAGTCTAGAATGTAGTGAAGCTTAGTTTAAATTTTATTTTCGTTTATTTATGTGAGCCTGCATTGCAATGTTATTTTAAATATTTCCTGTAGTTTTGAACTCTGATGTCACTGTGAATATATATTTAGTATTGTCTTGTTATTTTATTATTTATTATTCAATATATTTAAAACCTTTCTTTCTGATCTTTGTAGTAGATATTTAAATTTTGAGAGTACTTGCATATTTATTTGTTAACACGGTGTGGGCCACTCTGAATAACCTTGCTGCTCTTGGTCAAACTGCCATTTGTATAATATTAATATTACACAGTAAAATTGGACACCCTTTGTTAAGGGGCCTAAAGTAGCTGATAAGGAGTGTATGGTGGTAGTGGTAACTACCTTATAGTCTGGGCAGAAGGGGGCATAGCTAGTAAACCTGTGCCAGCCTTTCCCAGGTGTGTGTGTGTGTGTGTGTGTGTGTGTGTGTGTGTGTGTGTGTGTGTGTGTGTGTGTGTGTACGTGTGTGCTGCGTGTGTGTGTGTGTGTGTGTGTGTGTGTGTGTGTGTGTGTGTGTGTGTGTGTGTGTGTGTGTAAATCAAACTTCAAACAGTGTGTGTATCAGCTACTTGGGCAGGGACACAAAGCATTGATTGAACAGAGAGGGTGTTAGAGGTCTTGGCTTGATCATTCAGCTCAGATCTCAATTCTATAGCTGTGCCAGTGGGGAGACTTATTGGGGATCTGGAGGAAGAGGTTGAAATTAGCCCCTGACTGACTGTGGCCTCTGTGTGTTCTTAAGGTAAATTGCACTTGATGCAGAGAGCTGCATCTGGAAATAATGTGTGCGTACCTGTTATCCTTCCAGTGAATGCCCCCCCCACCCCCGCAGGTGCCAGTGGGTGAGGATTGAGGCTCCTTGATTACTGATCCACTGGTGGGTCATGACATATTCATTGGGATTCTGTGGTGTGGATATTCAACTCTTGTAGCCTGTAAACAGTGGTTACTAAAGAAGGTGGTTGTACTCAAAATCAGCCACATAGTAGACATTTAGAGTTTCATATCGCAACAGTTTTATTTATTTTTTGTTAGCTTAGTTAGGCAGGGAGAGCAGGCAAGGATATCAGCAGAGGATTTTGGCAAGCTGACAAGGAGCCACTTAGCTGAGATGTGCTAAGCCAAAATACTGGGGCATGCCAATTTGACTAAAGGATAAATGATCACAGCTTTAACCACAGCTGCAATGGAGAATGACCAGACTGGCCTTGGGGATGTACAACTCTCAGAAAATGGACAGTTCAACTTTCCTCAGAAGACATAAAAATCCATCTGGAGTTAAAGAGACTTGAACTGGAGACCAAACACTTGGAACTTGAAGCAGCAGAGAGACTGAGACATTTGGAGGCTGAAAAAAATGAGAGACTGAGATGTTTGGAGGCTGAAGAAAATGTGAGACAGAGGCAACATGAAAAGGATATGCTGACTCTTCACCAGGGTCATGGAGGTAATGGGGAAAGGAATAACCAAACCCCAGAAGCAGTAAAGGTCAGTAAATTTCCTCCACAATTTACAGAGTGTGATAATGCTGATAGTGTTATCAATATGTCTGAAAGGGTATGTAAACAGTATACTGTTGACCAAGGGCTTTGAGTATGGTTCCTGACCCCCTTACTCCATGATAAAGCTGTAACTGCTGTTTCTAAATTGTCTGATATTGATTGTCTAGACTCTAACCAAGTAAATAAATGCTTATTAGAGTGTTTTAAGTTAACACCTGAAGCTTATAGAAAAAAAAGGCGCAAGGCAGATGAAAGTGTGTGTGATTATACTACTAAGTTAAGCACTTATTTTAATAGGTGGATGAGTGGGTGTCAGGTCACCACTTTTGAAGGCTGGGAGAACTTTTGGTAAGGGAACAAGCCCTTAGCTCTTTGCCTGAGGACATGAAAATCTGGATGGCTGATAGAGAATGCAACACCGCAGATGAGTTGGAGAAAAAAAGAGACCTGTACCTAGCAAGCAGGGCATTCCTGCACAGGAAAAGGATACCCAGTGCTGAACATAGGTATAAAGGAACCCATGGTGGGCAGCCTAAACCACCACAACAGAGTCCACCAGTAGAAGGGGAAGCCACTAGTTCAGGTTCATGGCCAGGATCAAGGGTTAAATGTTTTAAATGCAACCAGTGAGGTCATGTAGCATATAAATGTCCATGGAGGGAAGGTGGGGAACAAAAGGTGGGGGAGTCAGCAAGTAGGAATAACAGAATGCCAGCAGTAAGTTGCCTGGAGATAACAAGGGTAGCAAACTACAACAAGAGGTTATATCTTATCTTAGTAGATGAAGGGACCCATTCCAAGTACCTTTGGCTAGGGATCATCTTGACTGGGAGGATGGAAAAGGAAGCAAGCAAGTAGGTGTGCTTGAAGCTATCACTACAGATGTCCTAAAAGGGAATGATTTTGATAATGCAGCACCTTGTGTGCATGCAGTTACCCACAGTCAGGCTTGTAGACAGGCATGTGGGTCTGATAGCCTGGGGGGACCTAAACAGACCGCACACTTAAAGCCAGGACTGGTGAGGCAGTTACTTTATAGAGGGAGCTACCTTCCAGCAGTGAGACTGAAGGCGAGCCATAGCTGCTAGTGGGTACTGTTGTTCCCTTGGACAGAGTGACTAAAAGTGCCAAGGCGAGTAGTAGTACCCAGGCTGACAGTGAGGCACCACTGTCAGAGAATACCCGACTTCCTGTGGAAGGGTAGCTAGGAAGGGTTACAAAGAGAGAGTTGAGACAGGCTCATCTCTCAGACCCTACATTACAAGGCTTGAGGGAGGTAGCTAGTGAGGCACCTGATTTTCAAGGAAAAGGGGAATCTGTATAGTGGGACAAAGGGTTACTATATAGAGAGTGGGCCACTGAGGGAGGGCTAGAAGGTGAGGTAATACATCAGTTGGTAGTGCCCATAGCCTACCATCTGGCACTTCTAGCCATAGCCCATGACAGTCCCTTTGCAGGTCATATGGGGATAAAGTGTACCAAGAGATGTATTATGCAGAACCTTTATTGGCCTGGGATTTCCAGGGATGTAACAGAGTACTACAGGACTTGTGAGCAATGCCAGAAAGCAGATAAGGCAGGAGATAAGGTCAAAGCTCCTTTGATGCCTTTTCCTGTGATTGAGGTGCCATTTCAGGGGGCAGCTATGAATATTGTGGGGCCTCTGAGCACCCCAAGTTCCACAGGGAAGAAGTATATTCTAGTGGTAATAGATTTGCTACCAGATACCCTGAGGCAGTGACTCTGTCCTCCATTAAGGCCAAAAAGGTGGCAAATGCTTTGTTAGAGATTTTCAGCAGGGTAAGTTTCCCAAAAGAAATACTGACTGACAGAGGTGCCAATTTCATGTCAGACCTGATGGCTTGTCTGTGGGAGTGCTGTGGGGTGAAGCACCAAAAGAGCACCCCTACTGTTCTGCTTGAGAGGTTAAACTCTACACTAATTGCCATGTTACAGGTATTTGCAGACCAGTTTAAGAGGGAGTGCGACAAATATTTGCCCCATCTGTTGTTTGCTTACACAGAGGTGACCCAAGAATCCACAGATTTCTTACCCTTTGAGTTACTGTATGGGCATAGGTTTAGAGGACCTCTAGATTTGATTCGCAGTGAATGGGAGGGTGAGTGTGAATCCCACAAGGAGTCTGTTGTGGCATGTGTCCTAAACCTCAGGACAAGGCTCAGGGAACTCATGGGCTTGGCCTAGAAAAACCCAGCAGAAGCCTAACAACAGAAAAAGGTCTGGTACGACAGGAATGCTCAAGCCAGAGAGTATGCTGCGGGGCAGCAGGTTATGGTTCTCATTCCTGTCAGACACAATAAGCTGCAGGCAGCTTGGGAGGGACCCTTCAAAGTAGTAAGAAAGGTCAGTGATGTTAATTACATGTTAGAACTGCTAGGCAGGAGGCAGGGGCACAAACTGTACCATGTTAGCATGATGAAACTCTACCATGACAGGGAGACCCTTGTACTGAGTATTTGTGGTAGGAGGAAGGAGGAGTCTGAGGGGGATCTATGGCTACAGCAAGCCAGCCAGCAAAATCCCATATTACTCTGGTGGAGCCTAGGGTTGCAGGCATATGAAATGGCAGTGCAGCACTGTACTGGAGTCAGTAATGCCAAGGCAGCTAGGATCCCAATACAGGGTATGGGGTAATGTATTCCCAGATAGGTTAATCCCTCTCAAACATTTCTCAAGGACCACTTGAAGAACTAGCTTGAGTCTTCGAAGGGGGGAAGACATGTGATGAAACTGCCAGCACAGTTGGTGGAATTTTGCAAATAATTATATGTCATTTGTGAATATCAAACTAATTTATATAATATGCTTGGGTGACAAATGTATTAGAACTGTATGTCATGTATATCAAACTGCTCTGTACTGATGATTGTGTTGAAACGGTATTTGTAAAGTGCTTGTGCTTAAAATGTATTCACAGTGTGCCCTACTGAAAGAGAACAGAAATATAGATGCACTATTGTAACTGTTTAAATGTATATGTTAACAGAGGAAACTGGAAGACTAACCTCAGTCCAGAAAACTTTAGAAAAATATTTGAAATTAAATCTCTTTATAGACTAGGCCATAAAGAGGCTATCTGACAGGTTTCAATGCAGCTAAAGACACAAAGTCAGTCCTAGGCAGCTTTCTGTATTGTCTTTGGGGTGAACTAATTGCTACTTTGGAAGCATGAAGGAATGCAATTGTTTTATGACTTTCAGCACCTGCCAAAGATCTGAGCAAAAGCCCTTGTCTGTCTATTTTTACAGGTAGATGCTAAATGCTAGATGCTAAATACTACCAGCTGCCAGCAATTGAGGTTTTGCCTGGAAACTAGAAATCAGATGACTAGAAATGATGTCAGTCTGCAAGCTATCCCAGCAGTAATATTTTAGATATTAATTTAGAAGTCTCTCGGTGAGACAGAGCATTCTGCATTCTGTCTTAGACCTGACAACAACAGAACCATTCAACACATCACCTGCCTTGGTCTAATTCAGTAAGCTGCTAGGGTATAATAACTTTCTTAGATACAGTCAGGAATATAGCAAAGCTTAGTTTAGATTTTGTTTTTCTTTATTTGTGTGAGCTTGTACTGCAATGTTCTTTTAAAAAATTCCTGTAGTTTTGAACTCTGATGTCACTGTGAATATATATTTAGTATTGTCCTATTCTTTTATTATTTATTATTCAATATATTTAAACCTTTCATTGTGGCTGATCTTTGCAGAAGATATTTAACTTTTGAGAGTACTTGCATATTTATTTGGTGACATTTTGTGGGCCACTCCTAATAGCCCTGCTCTTGGTCAAACTACCAATTCTATTAGTATTAATATTACACAGTAAAATTGGACACCCTTTGTTAAGGGCCCTAAAGCAGCTGATAAGGAGTGTATGGTGGTAGTGGTAACTACCTTATATTCTGGGCAGAAGGGGGCTTAGCTAGTAAACCTGTGCCAGCCTTTCCCAGGTCTGTGTGTGTGTGTGTGTGTGTGTGTGTGTGTGTGTGTGTGTGTGTGTGTGTGTGTGTGTGTGTGTGTGTGTGTGTGTGTGTTTGTGTATAAATCAAACCTCAAAGAGTATGTGTGTCAGCTACTTGGGCAGGGACCCAAAGCACTGGTTGGACAGAGAGGGTGCTGGAGGTCTTGGCTTGGTCAGTCAGCTGAGATCTTAACTCTATAGCTGTTCCAGTGGGGAGTCTTACTGGGGATCTGGAGGAAGTGGGAGAAACCAGCCCCACACTGACTGTGGTCGCAGTGTGCTCTTAAGGTAAATTGTACTTAATGCAGAGAGCTGCATCTAGAAATACTGTTTGTTTACCTGTTATCCTCCCAGTGAACATCTCCCACAGATGGCAGTGGTGAGAATTGAGGTGTAAAAGGACAGTTTTCTAACAATATTTTTATTGATTTTCCTGAAAAGATACATGCAAGTGTAGTCCCAAAGATGCACAATATAATATCTAACAACAACTATGTCCAGCACAGTAATCAAAACATCCTATCAACAGGATTTCTGCATTTCAGCACTAAATATTCATAACCAGTTCGGTCAAATAAGTCAGCACATAACTCAGTTTGTTCAGAGGGGCTATTCTGTGTCCTGCTCATCTTGGTCTTACTGCTGATTAAGCTGCCAATGCAATTTCAAAAAGCATAAAAAACAGGTTCGGTTTGGTTAGGGTCACTCAATTAAGTGAAATTTCCTAAAATTTTCTCACCATCCATAATTATAGTGCACTCTTCTTTTCTGTTTTTTTTTTCTCCTGCAGCTTAGAGATGCCTGCTGCACCCTTTTATACTGCGTAGAATTCTCAACTCCCCTTCATTTCTTGAGCAATTATACTTTTTATTCCTCCATGAAAAAAAATATATATGCTTCTGCCTAGAGCCTCATTTTCCCATACCACCAGATTCCCCCAAAAGCATGTCTTTTATACTTGAAAACTTCTCTTTTACATAATGTAGTAATGGGTTTTCTCCAGGTACTGCAGCCTCCTCCCACCTTCTAAACTGATGCATTAGGTGGATCACGGACTCAAATTGTCCCTAGGTGTGAGTGCATGTGTGTGTGTACATGATGTGGAAGAAAGACCAGACAACCTACTTCCATTTCTCCCATTTGCTTTGTAAACTCCTTGGATAGCTGGGCCTGTTCATAGGTCAGTCTAGGAGTCAGCTGTGACTCATGAGACAGACAGAGAGAAAGAGAGACATAGAGAAAGAGTGCAATTGTGCTAGACAGTCCCCACAACATTCCCTTACATCTAGACTTTACCAGAACATTAGAAAAAGTCCTTCCTTCCTGGATCATATCTCCAACATCTGCAGTCCCTATTCCCCCACAGTCTCCAGAGTGGAAATGGAATTCAGAATCATCTATTAATTAAATTCACTTGCTAGTTTCACATTTTTTTTATATCACCTAAGCTTTCTTATTCTTACTAGAATTTTATCTTATTCTGTTTCATCTTGTTTGTATTCTTCACTGCAGTTCTTTCTCTTCTTTAGCTTGGTCATGTCAGTCTGACAGTGTTTCCAAAATAGCTGTATATACCACCCATTCTTTCTTACCCTCAACATCCTCTAGTTTTTAACTTGGATCTCCTTCATACATTCTAGTTCCTTCTTCTTTTCCATAGTCTCTCTCACCTTAAATCACTGAATTAGAGATGATAACTGCTCATATCTAAGCCACTATTATACTTCTAAATGAAATTTCCTCTTTGTCTACATGCAGGATTGCATTACTGTCCTCATTTCTCTTCTTTTCTACAATATGTCCTAGATATTTTTAGGATTCTTGCTTGACTCCATTCGTTCCTCAGCCTGACTTGCCTTCAACATTCAGAGTTTCATAGGTTTATAGTTATATACTAGGCTAATGACCACCAGGGCCTTTATAAGCCTAGCAGTGCAATCCAACCCAATTGTGTCCGTATGTATCATGAGTGTTTATTACAAGGGGGTATGTTAGGAAGTTTCTAGAGGTTATGTGAGGAGATGTTAGTTTGGCCATTATTGTCTGCCTCTATCAGAGATATGGTGGCCAGACACGGGGTGAATTTCTGATTACCTATCTGTTGGTCAAGGTTACTCTTAAATAGGGTTAGGGATGGGCTCTGCTTTGCATGAATAGGGAGCCTGTTCCAGAGCATTGGAATCCTCTCAGACACATATCTGTTTTGCCAACATATCTTATATATGTCACAAACAAATTTTAAATCCTTGGATCTAGTGGTTCTGATGATGTTTGTTTTGCAGATGTGCAAAAGGTCCATCAGAATTGGATCTGAGGATGTCTTATATGCTAGGTAAAGAGCCTCTCTCGGTAACCTGTAGAAGATAGGGCTTTAAGGCAATCTGTATAGGGCCATGTGTTTATACCCTGGATTCTCCCGGCAAAGGATCTTTGTAGGCATTCCAACTGTTGCATATGTCTGGTCAAGTGCATGCCTAAGGGGGCATTTTAATCAATGGTAGGTCTAATATAGGCTGAATAAAGTGGTACTGTGACTTTCTTGGACCTGGATGCCATGCTCATACTTATATGTTGGGCAACATAGAATATTTTTTTACTATCTTGGCCACATGTTGGTCAAAGACCAGATTACTGTCTACATATTTTTTCAGATCCCTGATTAGTGGGTCATCTCTTAGGGGTGTCTTATCAATGAAGTAATTAGCCTGGGTGGCAGTTTTCCCAAAAGGCACTATAATGCATTTTTTGGTACTGCGTTTTAGTCCATGACTTTGGCACTAGTCATTTGTCTGTATTAGACCTTCTTATAAGATATTTGTGTCATGGGAGAATCTATGAGGGTTCCTAATACTTTGTCGAAAGACAACAATGTTGAACGCACAGAAGAGTGAAATTGGCGGATATCAACATTCGGATTGGGGGATCATAGTACAGTGAAGATTGGAATATTTGCCCTTTCCTCACTGTAGTGCGATCTCAGAGTTGGCATATATATTTAGCGAGGAGTGGGAGGGGGGGGGTGCAGCCCCCCACAATAAAAGTTTCAATATTCGGCCGTTTCGCTCTTTTGAGTGTTCGGAATTGTTGTCTTTCGACAACGTAATATGAACCCATCTATGATATCCAAATTTGCAGATACCTATGCATTTGGTCAGCCAAAGGCCATTGACTTTAATCTTTACCACTGAGAAGTAGATGCCAAATAGGAGCAGTCCCAGCATGGAGCTTTGAGGTAACTCGCTGGTGACTGGTTTCATAGTGGAGGTGGTGTCACCGATCCTGACTTGCTCAGTACTGTCTGTGAGCCAGCTGGCAATACAATGAGTTATGTAGGGGTTTATGTCCAGTTAAGTGAGTTTGTCAACTATATCAGAGTAGGGTATTGTATGAATGCCTTAACTAGGTTCCCTCATTCATTGCCTTGGTGGCCTTCTTGAAGAAGTTTATCACGGCTAGTAGACATGATTTTCCCTTGATAAAACCAAACTGGGCTGTGTCCAGTGTCTGAAGGTTGCCTATGTCTTTGTTGATCATTTCCATGTTAATTTGTTCCATGGCTTTGCATATTAGACTAATCAGACTAATAAGTTTCTAGTTTCGAGGGTCAGTTGACAGTCCAACTTTGTGAAGTGGGATAACTGTTGCAGTCCTCCATTCTCACGGTACAAAGTCAGTTTTGAGACTATAGTTGAAAAGTGACTCGTGTAGCCCTGAAAGGTCATGTTTCCTACTATTTAAGAGGCAGAATTGTGCATATTTTATCTTTCATGCACTTTGATTCTATGTCCCACTGTTTTCCTATCTTCTCTCAAGCTTCTTCATTCAACATCCTACAGAAGAGGCTATTGCTCAATGCTAACTCCCCCTCTATGTTTAATAGCTTTAATGTGTGAGGAAGAGGAGCTCTAAATATGAAATAAGAATGGAGTGTATTTTACAACCAGCTGCAAGTTTCTTGAAGGGAGTTCACTATCAAGTCTGTGAAGAGGAAGCAGGTCTCAGGATTTAACTAGGAGAGGTAAATGAGAGTATGCAGGGCTATAAGGGATAATGAAGTATGTGATGCAGTTTAATGATAAGAGAGCACAGAAAATTGGATGAGTGGACTATGATGAGGAGATGTTCAAGCTATGAGGAGTATGGAAGTAATGTTTGGTATGAAGAAGAAGAAACGTGCAGCTGTGGTTGTGGAGGTCCAATTAATGAATGGCAGATCCTACCTTTTAGAGTAAAAATCAATAAAAGCTTGAAGAATGACTACTGGTGGTGTAACCAAGAAAAAGCAACCTGCAGATAGGTCTATATCACCTTATCGAAAGATGAAAATAGCGAACATCAAACCGAAAAGGTCAAAACCCCTAAACAGTGAAGACACAGACCATCGATTTTTTTTCCCAGGGAAAAAAATTGGTGGGCCGTCTTCAGGACTTTACCGTTTCCTCCACTATGGTGTGATCTCGGAATTGGTATATTTAAGTAGGGGGGATGTATGGGGCACAGCCCCCAGATTGGGGGGGTGTGTGGGGGCAAAGCCCTCCCCACTTCATTTTGTGTTTGAATTTTTTTGTTGTATTTTTTTGTTTGTTTTTTTTGTGAGCAGAGATTTTTTTTTTTCCCTGGGAAAAAGAATCGCCATTCCTCATCTTCTTTCTTTAGTGGTTTCAACCTTTTCGGTTTGATGAAAGAGCGTTCAGTCTTTTCATCATCCGATAAGGTAATATAGACCCCCTGCAGACAGGCGGTCTGTAGAGTTGTGTTGTTAATCATATAGGTACTGCTGGAAATATTTGAAGAATTAAAGCATTTTACCAAGAGTGATCCAGGTGACTTTGACATGAACATAAAGGAGGTATGCTAATGACTTTGTTTTTATTTAGGTATTTATGTTTGCATGCATCTATATATGTATGCATGTATTTAGCATATCCATGAGATGAGAAAGATAAAACTGATTCAAGCCAGATGGCAAGATATTTAAAACTTTAAGCATGTACAGGAGTTGGGCTTGTGGAGGGGGAAGTGACATAAGGGTTAAGGTCTTTGCCTCATAAACACAAAGTTCAGGGTTTGATTCTGACATAGGGTTATTAGCTAGGCTTAAAATGGACGTTCAGGGCAGTTAGACTAGTATTCACCTATGAACCTATAAAAAGAGATTTGGTTATGAGGATGTGACAGATTAGAAAGTAGCATTACATATCTCCACAGTGTCAAAAAACATGCCATCAAACATGATTTACATTTAACTCAGGCAAATGGAGGAAGTTGTTACTGTGAATCAGCTGGTTTAAAGGTAAAGATTGCCATTTTACTTCCATGCATGAAAGCAGTTGACATGCTTATGTAATGAAATGTGTGTGGCTTGCTTCCATATTGTGGTAAAGCAGAGTAGGGTAGAGATGCTGGGTGGGAACATCCCTTGTGGAAGTGAGAACATAGCCTCCGCAGTCAACATTATGGGCACTCTCACCTTATGCTTTACTGGGTGCATGTACTATGGCTGGGAGAAAATGAAAGCAGAAAACAACTCTAACCACCCTTGATGGCTCTCTGAATGATGCCTGCCCTGGTCAACCCTTGACCTGCCGATGGGGATCAAACAGGCCAGTTGGACATGCAGGGACATATGACAGGTAGTTAGCAGGGGCAAAGAATGAAAAAAAACATTCCTATGTGGTGGAAATGTGTAGCATTTCATGGAATTTTATATTTAGGCCACATTACTCAACTATTACAACTGATATTTTTTTGTATTTATTGCTTGTACATTATTAGTTTGCTTAGTTCAGAGTTGTATACACAGAATATGTTTTAATTTTGTTTATATGTAACTGCACTGAAATTATACTGATGTCACCATAATAAAAATCTGTGCTTAATTACTGGAATAGTTCCCTTATCTTCATCAGAAGAAAATTCATGTTTTAATAAGTATAAATCAATGTCCATGGCTATAGGGCGGCCACGGTGGTGCAGTGGTTAGCATTGCTGCCTCACAGCAAGAGGTTCTCTGGTTCGATCCTTGGCTGGGGTGCCTTCTGTGCGGAGTCTGCATGTCCTCCCTGTGGTCGCGTGGGTTTCCTCCGGGTGCTCCGGTTTCCTCCCACATCCCAAAGACATGCTGCAGGTGGATTGGACACTCTAAAATTGGCCCTAGGTGTGCGTGTGAGTGTGCCTTCTGTGGAAGGTTGGGCGCCGGGCTGGCAACTCGACACCGTAAAACTCCACTGCCATTCAATGTGCGGACATGGGGATCCGCTGTGGCGACCCCTAACCGGGAAAAAGCCAAAAGAAGAAGAAGAAGAATGTCCATGGCTATAATGATAGAACTGCCACTTCTTTAACCATCTCATTTATCATACATTTTTATGTGAATATCATTTCATACCTCTTTATTTATTTATTTACTTACTTATTTATCTGTTTAGTGATGTATTTTTGGGCAGGGATTGCAAGTCACACACCTGACTACCAAACCTCTCTGAGGGTGTCCCATGCAACCTCTTCGTCTTCTTTGGACTGACAGCCATATGTCTCATCTCTTCTGTTCTGGCTGAGAATCAAGCACCATGACTGATGCTGTCATCAGTGTTATGTCATCAGTGCCTTGACTCCGCCCACCCGATCATTTAGTGCTCCACAGACTGAGCACATAACAGACATAGTGTGGGAGTGTTGTTCAATTCTGTAAGGGATGCAAGCCTACTGTTATTCTTGCCTCCTCTGATCTCAGCCAAGGAGCTCATATACAGTGCAAATTTTCTGACGTGCCCCCACGTTCCCCTGACAAAGCAAATAGGTATAGCTCCTTCACGTGTTTCCTAACCCAGTCATCTTAAATCTCTGGTTTATTAATCAAACCCTGGTCTGTTTGGATTGCAGCCAGGACTTTATCTTTCTGTACCACAGTCTTAACATGCATGATTGTTTTGCTAAAATGGCATTCATACTGAAATCATTTATACTGGCTCTCTAGATGATAAGTAACTAGTGGGGGAAAGAAAAAATGGTCATTAAAGGGTTGCTGGAGTTTTGTGGTGATATATGTGGATGCAGGTTTGGAGAGATCATAAGGCAACTTTTTTCCTAACGAGGTAAAATCTATACCACATGTGTTGTCTTCAAGAATGTTGACATATTTCATACTGCTGAGAGCAAATGAGTGTGATATACTCGCATATCAGACAAAAGTAATATGCAGTTGTTTCAGTGATATTTTTTTTAAATTAAACTGCAATCATATAAATATCAACTGATGCCCAAGGTTAGAAATTACACCATGTGAGGTATTTTGGAGTCAGAGTATCTGAATGCATACATTTCATAAGATTATGTGGCACTTAGATTAGATTGCAACTTGGGGAAGCCAGTGTCAGAATCCAAGTTCTAGATGAAAGACATTGTTTCAAGCATGTATCACCAACATGAAAGGTTTGCCAAGAAGTTACTTGTAGTGGCCAAATATGAAACCAGACATTTAGAAGATATGAAGGTAGGCAACTGCATGGCAAGTATCCAGTTACTGTTCCATTGTTTCCATGGGAATATCTGAAGAAACCATGGAAATATTTTGCATGGATTCTGTACAACAATTTCTTGTAAAAATGTTTCTGTTTTTTATGGATACTTGAACAAAGTGAACAGTATGACAACAGGAGAGCTAATTTAATGTCCCTGCCCCCTTTCATTCCCATTTCTGGAATAAAAAGATGAACTGTAGCAACAATCACTGCCTCATATTATACTAATATTAGGAAAAGCCTTCTTCTACCAAGTAACTTTCATAGTGTTCAGGTTTCCTTTTTGGTACAACCTTTTTTTTTTTGTAGAAAATGTTTGTTTTCTTTACCTTTCTCCTGAACTCAGGTTCCTGCTGTTCTTCATATTTACTATTGCCATGTATAACACACAGTTACCCAGTCAGCCAGAGTGATGGGTCCTCTTTCAACTTCAGGTAAGAAGACAAGGGGAAGAAAAAAGCATATGTCAGGAAAGCTGGCCTACAAAATGGACAGACATAAAACATTAGTGGGCATAGTTAGCATAGTTTTTGCTAACTGATTGGCCGACCATTTTCTTTGTCTGAATATATTTTTTAAAATGATATATTAATGCAGTAGTATTGGTAACTTAACAGTGTTTCTTGTTTATTTACTTATTTATTTAAAGAAAATTGAGCAGTAACTCACATTTTCTGTAAGAGATCATTTCAATATTATCATTAGTAAGAGGAGGGGACTGGCACTACCTTAACCCCCCCTCTTTAGAAGGAGTTGGCATGACACCACATAAATGACATTATGTAAAATTTACTTTGGACATGTTGATGGGGAGGATATGCTGCTATCTAGAATTGTGAAGTACATGTACATATACCATATCCATGCAGAAAAATTGGCATAATCTGTCATTCAAAATCACCAAAGCATACATCACAGAGCAAGGCAAAGCTTTTTATAATTACCCATTGTGCACTATATTTCAAAAGAACACTTAATGTTTGCAGCACAAGATTATGCAGACAGGCATTCTTTGAGGTTTGTAAATTAAACCAGAACCCAAGTCTGTCATATCCACTATACTTGTCCATAACAATGAAGCTTACACCTGCATGGAATAAACAGTTGTAGCTACAAGCAGAAAACATGGAACTATGAGTTCTGAAGTATGAACTAGACTTACAGGTACTGAAGTAGTGTAAAGAGGATGAATCTGATTATGACAGAAAATTGAACACGTTAGTTTTTAAATGCTGACTGTGACATTGCACAAGTTGTAAATCATGTCTTACCAATTTAAAAGACACAGAAGGAATTTAATGCTTTATGTTTACTTAATTTTTGCAACCCACACCCAAAAAGAGGAAGGTACAAAAGTGCTATGTTTTACTCTTTATCTTTTTTCCCTTACTGGAGTTTGTTGAAACAGGTTTGCTGTCATTTTAGGGAGTATTAAAACACCAAGACAGATGCAATATTTTAACCTACAGATGTTTGTATTTCGCGAATGCTATAAACATCCTTACAACAACACTTCTAAGAGGGATCAGTTAAAGTGACACAAAAATTTGTTGCTAATACATAATATCACTCCATTATTAAATATTTTAGCTGTAATAATTCCATAAAAATGAAATATGCATGCTTCTGTTCTTACTTACTAAACCAAAACAATGTTAAACAGTGAGATTCAAAATTTACCTCTGCACAACTAATCCCATTTCATATGCAGAAGGCATTCCCATGAGTCCCTGTTTTCAGCTTGCAGCCATTTGGTAATCATGGTGCTCCGTGTACAGCAGCAACAGTTTATGTAGTACAGGGCTAGAATAACATACTGAGTCACAAGCTCAAAATGTATCAAGGAGACAATTACAGAGCTTATATGCCAGACTTAAGGAAAAATGTTAGATTACCAGTGCTATCATTTTATTTGGTCTTGCTCATTTCATGATTCAGTACTCCTTAATATGAGAGGAAGTCTGTACCAACATACATGTATCGGTGCAGGAAAACAGTCAGTTTTTAAGGGGGACTTAACAGGGTCCCAGTTCAAAAATTTACTGTTATATCTTGCACTCTGTCCATGGTCACTAGTAAACCCAGTCTAGCAAGGTGTCCTTCATCATTAGAAATTTTAAACATATTTATTAGGTCACTTCTATAAAATATCACTGGTACTCAGAAGAAAGATGTAATATTTTTAGCATTTCAGAATACTCCAAAATGCCAGTCAAGGGAATTTTTTTAAAGGAGCTCTGCACACATTTCATTCTGTCCAAAGCGGCACATACTTAGATTGAAATGTACTCTAAAACTGCTCTTATTTGTGAAATTTTGCTGGGGGAATAAAAATTACAGTGTTACGTATGACCAAGGTAGGCCAACTGGGATGTGATAGCCCCTTTTTGATAGAAGCCTGGGGAGAAAAGCACCAGTTATAAAATATTTAATCGCACATACTAGAGAAAAATGTCAAGCTTAAAGTTATAATGCGGGCATACATTAACTGACAAGGCAACTATAGCTGAGAAAATTTGCAATTCGTAAAATATAGGATCATTATATAATCTTTCCATGTGACACAATTTTGCATATGTTTGCAGGACCAAAATACATAAAACCTCATTTACAGACATTAGGTTCTATAATATTTGTAAAAGTCCATAAATAAAAGTTTTCCTGATACCCCTGAGTAGTCTGGTAATCTCTAACACCTATAACAACAAGAGTCTATATTAGTGTCATGGGCAAATTTAAAACTAATGAAAGTGTGTTCACTTATTTACAGTCTATTCTTATAGACAGAGAACCTGTGGGCTGTTATGGAAAAAGTAAAATAAAATCCTTGTTAATAATAAGCTGAATGATTCACATCGCCCAAGCATAGATTGTTAATCCACCTCAGTGAAACACAGAATAACTATGTGTCTCTTGTGAAGAACCATATTCACAATACAATTTTTGAAACTCATTTCAACAAAACAGTTTCATACAGGAACTGCAAACTTTTTTTTCAAATTATATGTTGTTTCCAATCAAGCTGGCCATGTTTCTGTAGTCTGATTGATATACAAAGCTGGCAGCACCAACAAATGATGTCATTCGGTCAAAGCTGGCCAGTGAGTCTGTTGCATCCAGGTGCACCATTCCAATCTGCATCATCTCCTCAATAGTTTTTCATCTTTAGTTCTTCCCTGGTATGTGACACATGCATTAATTATGGCAGTAACAGTTTAGATTTAGATTTTGATTTCACATAAAATGGTAATGACAATAAGGTTATTGGATACATGGAACAATCAATGAATACAAGCAATTAGATTTACTATCTATAGAAAAATCATTTTGTCATTTATAGAAAGAAACATAACTTTTTTCTAATCATAACATATCCATGTTATTACATTTCTGAATATCTGGTAACTGTTAGAAAAGTGGTATGGAAAAAAGTTAGTCTGAGATTCAGTTCTAACTTTATAAACCTGACTACGTCACAAAGTAACAACAAATGAAAACACAGGCCTGGAACCTGAGATAAAATAAAGCCAAAGTAAAATACAAATAAGCCCAAACCATCTAAGCAACCACATGAGGTAAGGGACAAAAAAATACAATAAAAATAAACTTATCAAGCGCTTTTGTCATTTGTAACAAATGACATCTTCATAGCAATACCAAACAATATCCAGGAGTTTTTAAAACTTCCTCTCCATATCACATGATTAAAACAACCAATGAAAAGCACCAGAAAAATTTAAGAAATACACATTAACTCAGAGAGCAAACTAGTATTTAAAGGGCAAACACATCTAAAAACATTACACAAACACAATCCTGCCCTAAAAAAATATATGCATAAATAAATCCAAATGTAGGGAAAAAGAAATCAAGTTGAATAAGATTGTAATTTCAAAACACTGTTGATATAGAGAAAATCATTTAAACTGAGGAGAGAACATGCATTAAGTCTAATTTGCCATATGAGCTTACTGAACTTAAGGAGCTCTGACGAAGGTCCTCCCTGGGGATTTTTTCCTACCTTTTCTAGCTCATAAAACAAAAATTGATGGTTAGGAAATTTATGAATATGTTTGTACAATATGTTATTCATGTTTATACACTTGATGTCATACATATGCTCATAGATACGCTCCTTAAATTTCCTCTCTGTTTTCCCCACATAAAAGCAAAAAGCAAGACTGACAAATAGCTACATAAATGAGACCAGAAGAATAACATGTACAAATAAAAATGAGTCTTTACAACAAAAATTCTTATAGTAGCACTTGTTGCCTCCAAGATATATTTACATTGGGGGCAAAACCCTTCTTTCTACTTGTTGAGTGGGACAAATTACCATAAAATTCCAAAAGATTCTTAATATTTTTTACCTCTTCTAAAAACAATAACGGGTTTGTCCCCAACCTTTTCCAAAATCTGCTCAAAGCAGGAAAACACTGTCCAATATTTTTGTAATAATTCCCTAATAGATGATTGGTCAGAAATAAAGTAGTAATGAATCAAAAAAGCTAACACAACATTGGAGTTCAAAATTGTTGTCTGTAACAAAATCATGAAGAACAACGCCACCATCGACCTTACTTCTGTAAAGGGGATGGAACGTACCGTTCATTCTTTTAAGCTTAACCTCATTAAATTTTTCATATACTAAGTCAGTGGGATACCCTGTGGTGGTACACATACCAATTAACTTGTTACATCATTAATAAATAAGCCATCATCCAAAACCATGCTTGCTAAATGAGCAAACTGCTCTTTTACACTCACTTTTTTCTGATGCAAAGGATGGCAACTAATACAATATAAAATAGCATTAGAATATGTAGGTTTCCTATATATGTTAGTAATAAATGCTTTGGAATTGCAGTCCTTAAAAATTTCCACATCTAAATAATTAATTTGATCCTGATAATATGAATGAGTACACTTCAAGAAAGAAGTAGTAGACTTAATGTATTCCAAAAAAGTATCTACTTCCTTAGGGGAAACCTTCCCTGCAATAAAGATGTCATCCAAAATATGGGTGTAAAGAGCCCATGAGTTTGAAAAAAGATGGTTGAACAAAAATTTCTTCTCCCACTGAATCAAGATAATGTTAGAAAAAATGTGTACACATGCAGTCTCCATTGCTACACTTTCAGTTTGCAAAAAGTATTGCCCTTCAAAAAATATAAAATTATTCTTTGATACACGTTCCATAAGCAATACTAAGAACTGAATCTTGCTAAAAGAAGAAATAGTAAATTCAATCAAAAACTTCTGAAACCATTCTAAACCAATATCATGGGAAATGACATTAAACAAATTGACATGAATAGTGAGAAAAAAATGTCATCACAAAAACTATCTCATCTCAGTTTCACTAAGAAGTCCCATGAATCCCTTCATAAACAATTAAATTGCTTTAAAATGTCCTTAAGAGTATGGACAATGTATCTGAAAAGAGGTGGGTATTTTGGCTTCCCAGCATTAACAGTAGGTCTTAAAGGAGGATCTACAACACTCTTATAGATCTTCGGTATACCAAAAATAGAAGGAACAATAGGATATGAAGTGTCCAAAAAATTATATTTGTCAAAAGTAATTTGTCCTTTATCGAAGAGATCCTTAGTAGCATAGTTAATTTACATATAAGAAATGTTTACACAGTTAATAGAGTATTCCTCATAAGTCCCTTCATTCAACAAAATGTTCATCTGATTGACATAATCAGTTTTATAATTAATTATGACTCCTCCCCTTTGTCCAGCTTCATCACTCTTATGTCCTTATTAAAACAACGTTCCTTTACAACTTCTGTTCCAAAACAGGTTGTATTGTGCCTCACTCTGAGGAAGGGTAAACATTTTCCTAAAATAAAAAGTACATAGTTTTTCAAATAATAATAGAGAAGGGTGTAGTGGAGGATTGTAAAGGCTTTTTGTGTAAAGTATTAATCAGCAGGCAAGAATTTTCCAACCCAAAAAGAATTTTGAAATTCAATTTTCTTGGAAATAATTTTAGGTCAATAATAATTTCTTCTATCCTAGACCTAGAATTGGGTACAAAAGTAAAGCCCTTTGCCAGAAGACTCACATGCTCACTTTCCATTAGTAGTTCACTATAATTATACATTTTAAAGTCCCCCCATTTTTAAATGTGACAACCAGGGGATTTGCTTCATGGCTAGGGCATTGTAAGACTGCATTATGATATTCATTATTCAATGTTTCCCCTCCTGCTGTTCATTCTGTGACCATGGGGTTGTTGAGTATTGGAACTCCAGTTTGTTGACCTACAGCCATCCAATGCTCCTGATTTTGATTCCTGATTCTCTCAGGCTGCCTTAATGTGGGTAACTGTAAAGGGGGAAATTCATCCATAACATCAAAATTTGTACCCACAAATTCTTCTGTCCTTTCTGTTGACTCCTGAGGGGGGGTTACCTCACAGGTTTAGGATATGCAATACCATTAAGGTATTACCACCTGCCTCTTTCAAAATGTTTTTCCTGTGTTTAATTACATTAGCTACTTTATCCACTTCAAAAAATACCTGGTCATATTTATCCTTATAATTATGAAAAAGCAAATCATTACTAATGCTGCAATCCAATTCAGTAATTTCATTTACCAAGTGGTCCATTGTTTTTTGGTTGTGGTTTACGAAAACCTTCATAAGTTTACAACCTTGTTGGTCAAACAACCATAAAAGTTCCTGATGTAAATCAGAGTCTTCAACCAACTCCATCAGAAACATCCAACTATGTAAACCTTTAGGTACCAGCTTGGATTTGATACCCTCCATAATATAACTATTTTTGAATTGTAGTTTTCTGAACTTAGTCAGCTTAACTTCAAAAATGTACTATGACTCTTTAGGTTACCTTGGTTATTCACTATTGCAGTAAAAATATCCATGCATTGATTCAGCAAGGTATTCATGTTGTGGGATGACCGCAAATCCACAACTCGCCTCTGCTCACCTCTGTCTACACCAGTCTATTCAAAAAATCATCGTCCTGCTGTGCCATAGAATGTTGACCACAAGGGAGAGGTGAAAGGAGAGCCTTCCCTCATATCAAAACTTCTACTCTGCAACCTGGCCTCTGAAACAAAGCATGATACTTGCTAGGATAATTGTTGTATTAATTGAGTAAGAAGGCCCAGGTCAAACTGAGATTCATCCCTTGCACGTGTGGAACTTGCTGGAATATCAGACCCAAAAGACACAGAAGACATAACAACAAATGAAAACACAGGCCCGGAACCTAAGACAAACACAAAACCAAAACAACATACAAACAAGCCTGAACTGGCTAAGTAACCACATAAGGGGAGGGAAAACCAATAAAAAAACAAATTTATTGAGCACTTTCATCATTTGTAACAAATTACTTTTTCAGAATGATACCAAACAATATCCAAGAGTTTTTAAAACTCCCATCCCATATCACATGATTAAAACAAACAATGAAAAACACTTGAAACATTAAAGCAAGACACAGTAACTAAGCAAGCAAACTAGTAATTAAAGGGCAAATGTATCTAAAACATTACACAAATACAATCCTGCCCTAAAAAATATATGCATTAAAAAAATCCAAATGTAGGGAAAAGAAAATCAAGTTGAATAAGAACACAATTTTAAAACAGCAGTGAGAGAGAGAAAATCATTTAAACAAGGGAAAGAACATACATTAAGTCTAATTTGCCAGATGAGCTCAATGAACTCAAGGAGCGCTAGCCAAAGTCCTCCTTGGGGATTTTTTCTACCTTGCCTACCCCATAATACAAAAATCAATGGTTAGGAAATTTATGAATATGTTTGTACTGGGAGTTATTCATGTTCATATGCTTGATTTCATATGTATGCTCATAGATACACTCCTTAAATTTCCTCTCTGATTCCCCAGGTAAAAATACAAGCAAGACAACAAATAGTTACATAAATGAGACCAGACGAATAACAGGTACAATAAAATTGAGTTTTTACAACAAAATATGCTTATATTGACACTTGTTGCCTCCAAATTAAATTTACATTGGGGGCAAAACCCACATCTAAAAGTGCCCTTCTTCCTACTTGTGGAGTAGGGCAATTACCAGAAAATCCAAAAAAATTAATAATATTTTTATGACTCCAAAACAAATAGCGGGTTTGTCCCCCACTTTTTTTATAATCTGCTCAAAGCAGGAAAACACTGTCCAATATTTTTGTATTATGTCCCTAATAGAAATGAAGGTAGTAATGAAGGAATCAGAATATTTAACACATGTGCCTTTTCTTTTCTTTGGACAGAAATATTTTTGTATGCTTTTCCACCAATTCACTGATATCTAAGGTACTTCTAAAGATTCAGAAGGAATCATTTAAGTTCATTGTAGAGACTCCCTTCTGACCCAGACAACATTGTCTATTCCTTCTTTTGGAATTGGCCAGGGGCAATTACTAGAAAGCTTCCTCACAGAATGGATCTACTCTCACAAGACCAGGAGTTTTTGATGCATCCTGACCCCAAGCAGCTTCAACTGACTGCCTGGATCACAAGGTTTTCATACCTTTTAAGCACCTGTTTACTCGGCATGTGCAGCATTTACTAATGGTGGCAAGAAAGCCTGCTACTAGAAAATAATATATAAGCAAATGGGAAAGTGTTTTTAGTTGGTGCCAACAACATAATCAGCCCCCATTTAGGTGGTGCTACAATATTTGTGTGAGTTACTTTCTTATGGCCTGTCTTACTCCTCTTTCAAGATTCATTTATCAGACATTTCAGCATGTCTGCCCATAGAACCCTCTCTTTCAAGGTATTCTCATGTCTTAATGTTTTTGAAAGGGGTTTTGCATAGGAGACCTTCACAAACTGGTGGCTCTTCCTTTGGACATTAATTTTGTATTACAGAAGCTATCACTTGCTCCATTTGAACCAGCTAACCTGGCTGACTTGATGTTCTTGATATGGAAAACAGTTTTACTGATTATTCTGACCTCTGCAAGAAGAGTATCTGAGTTTCAAACTCTTTTAGTGGGTCAGCCTTATCTCATTTTCCACAGAGACAGGGTTTCTTCGAGAAAAAAGCCTTTGTTTGGGCCTAAAATGTTATCTAGATTACTTTAAGCCAAACTACCCATTTCCCTGTGTTCTTCCCTGAATTCAAAAATGAGGGAGAAAGTATACTTCATACCTTGGATGTCCACAGACAACTAGGATAATATATTGGCAAAAGAAAAACTTTCAAAACTTTGGATTGGTTGTTCATAGGTAGGTACTAGGCTATCTGCCCGAAGGCATTTATAAACCTAGCCAGAATGTGTTGGCTTTCACTTCTTGTGAAGGAAAAAAGGGGACAACCTGTGTCAAAGCAGACTATTTCCAAGTGTTTGCCTCAGGCTATTACCTTTTGTCATTCCCACCACAATAAAGGTATTCCAAGCAGGGTCAAGGCACATTCTACCAGGGGCTTGGCTTCATCTATAACTTTTTAGAAAGGGTTGGACTCTACAAGTATTCTAGAAGCAGCAACTTGGTTATCTTACATACTTTTAAAAGCACTACAAGCTAGGGTCCTTTTCCAGGTATAGGTGAGGCTTTTTAGGACCATTCTGCAGGAGCTCCTGGACCCTTTCCATTCCATCTCCTATGTAACTTAGGCTATTGCAACAATGATCCATATGATGAACATAGTACAGCTGAGAAAGCAAATTTACAAAGCAGATGTTCGAATGATCACTGCTGCAGTAACCACTCCCTCCCTCCTCCCCTGTCCTCTTGTTTTTTTTTTCAGCCTCCTTCCTTCAGTTGACATAAAAACTCTGAAGTGATAGGCACCCAAACCTGTCTTTTAGTCAGTTCAGCTCAAGCTGATTAACGGTCTGCCAGCATAGAAGGTGCCCTGAAGCACTGGAACCTGGCTGACTGTTATATCCTATGTATGACATAAGCTATATATCTTAGGCAACTACAGCAGTGATCATTCAAACATCTACTGCTATGCTAAGTTTACTTAAACAACTACTTTATGTGAAGGTGCTGATAATATAGTCAACTCTTAGACCTGCAGGTAGATTTTGATGGCAAAATTAGATCACATAGCTTACCTAGTTTGCTCATTCCTGAAGGTCAGCTATGGGCCCTGTTTATCAAATGGCTTATACTTAACTTACCTAGTTAAACCACATAAAAATGGCCTTATACCTTTTCATGAAGTCTTGAATTTTTTCACAGTCTTGAGTCCTAGTACCACTTCTGGAAGAGTGTTCTAATCATTCACTACCCATTATTTATAATAATGTTTCCCATACCTCCCATGAGATGTATACATTATGTCCTCACATTATATTGTCTTAATCGTGTCTTTTTTTTTTTTAAGTACGGCAGCATTAGAATTGTACTGTTTTCCTTCAGGCAATTAAATATTCATAAGCATGTCACCTCTCTACCTTCCACAGTCTCTCACTGTAATAATCCTCCTTTCCAGCAGTTTGCTAAAAAACATCAATTATGCCCGTCACAAAATACCCAATAATTCATCAGACTACAGGCTTACCTCCTTACTACTGCAACTTAGCAGTCTGTTGAAAAAAGGCAATATGCCAACAAATAAGAAGATTCCTGTACAAATGTAGTAGAATTTCTATTCACCAAAAGGCAGGAGAATGAAAAACCCCTCTTCTTCCTTACTGGTACCATACTCTTAAGAGCAGACCAGCCCCTTCTAATATTTAACTTCCATTTGTTTTTTCTGATGACTAATTATCAACAAGTTCCTGTTTTTCCATCCAATTTCACTGCCCTTATAAGGTTAATTATTCAAAAGTGTAATATGTACAACGTAGTATATTCATAGCAGATGTGTACAAACTGTGTAATTCTCATACACAGTGCACTTTTTATTTTAGATCAGTGCTTTGATGATTCTCTTTGCTGTTGTATTTGCTTTTATCCCCTCTTCTATCCCCTTTTAACTGGTAGGAGCTTACCACCTCCTTTCTTTCTTCCCTTACTTTTCATCCCCTCCCTCATTTTCTTTTGCTTCATATTTACAACTGTCTAGAAATCTGCTGCTCAGTTCCCCTCTCGGACACTCATCCTTTGTTTTCCAGTTTCTGGCTATTACTCTCCTCATTGTTGTTGCCATTACTCTTCCCGCCCAAATTACCTTTTCCTGTCAACAGCCCTCTTCATTTCCTAGGCCCAAATGCAGAATTCTCAAGAGTTTCTTCACTTGTTTCCTTATATCCTCTTCCAGATTTCCAGGCCCTCTCTCCAGATCTTTTGTCCCTGAATATACTGCCAGAATATGCACTTCATGCCTGCCTTTTCTGTCATGCACCTCCACCATCTTAAGTCTGTTCTCAATCACTCCTTATATAATCTTTTCAGTGAGAAATACCATTTGAACAGCACTCAGTATATGATTTCCAATCTCATGCATTTTCTGTATCATCTATCCACCACCCTTATTCTGTTTCTCATCCTCTCTTCATCTCTTTTCTTCTCACTTATTTTCATTTCCCTCTCAGGTCTTCATAAATCATTATGCATTTGCAATTCCCATTTTCCCATTTTCCCCACGGGGGTTGAACTCTCCCTTTTCACCTATCTTTTCTTTTCCAAGGTGTCTCCTACTTACGTCTTCTTTAGCCATTTTTCTCTTAGTCTAGTATATATCCACCATTCATTTTGTGTGGGGTTTTTTTGTCCCCGCGGACTTCTTACAACAGCCCAACTACCACTGCTGCACATCCGTACCAGGTCTTCCAGCATCCTTCTACCCTCCCCAAACTTGCTCAAATGTTGCTACAGCCATGGATCTTAAGGGTGTTCTGGGGAATTAGCCATCTGTACTTCTGTCACATTTTTTTATATGCCCTAGACAGTTTTTCATTTCTCCACTCCACCCTGAGACATACACTCTTGGTGGTTGCATCTGAGGACAATTCCCTTATTTGGTCCACACCTCCCCTTAGGGAGCATCACCAGCGAGCACCCTTCCCCAAGGATGCCCATCTCTCCCTGCTGCACCATCAGTCACCTGAGCCACTAATCAAGTCTGGGTTGACTGGCCCATAGTTAGAGCTTTATCCCTCTATATCACTGGAGTGGCCTATTATTCATTTTCTGTTAATCCAAATTCTTGTATTAATTCTTGCAGGGTCTTCAATAATGTCTGTCCTCCTGCCCATTCTCTCATTAACTACTGCTCTCCTCTTACTCTCGTTTCTTTCCATTTTTCTGTTTGCTTTTTTACTATGAAAGTACTGCAGTCTTCTTCCTCCCACATGTCTCCTTCTTTCCCTTGTCCATATTTCATGTTGCCCCATCTTTTAGTGCTATCCATTTATTCTCTTATATTTTCTTCTCTATCCTATTTGTGTTCTCTCTCCTCTCTCCTTTTGTCCTTTTGTCTCCCCTTACTCTCTATCTACTTAAGTAGGTTGTATGTTAAGCCCTTCATTTCTGCCAACTTCTTTCCCACCTCTACTGCCAGCTCTTATATGAATAAACAGCTCCATGGAAAGATTGCCCCTCTACCTGGTCCCCTTCCCTTCTTTTAGTTTAGAAACCCCCCTGTTTATCATTACCTCTATCTCTGAATCATTCTAAATTGCCTTTTCATTTTTAACATCTGTCTTTTTTCATAATACACCCACAATAATTTCCATATGACAATGAATAAAGCATTTTATAGGTCAAAAAGATCAACTCTGCCTGTGTTCACTCTTTGCTCTTCTCTGTCCATAAGCTATGTTACAGCCCACCAATTAATTTCTGCCCTTGTTCATTTCACAAAGCTATTCTGTCCTCTTGCATTATTCTCAGCAGAATGTCATCCAATCTCCTTACTAGAACTTTTGAAATCACTTTGTTGTCTGCATTTATTAAAGATTTTGGTCAGTAAGCCCCTGCTTCCATTTCATTGTGTCTATTATTTGCTCTGTTCTGCTTATCGTCTCTTTGATATCCTCCATCATAATTTCTCCATTGAGTTTCTCTCTCTGTATTTCTTCCATTTGGTATTGGTATTTGACATCCCTCTCCTCTGGCTGCAGCCCCAAATTGACTGGGTCTATATTAGAACACCGAACTTTCAAAATTTCGAGTGTTATAATATCAAACCCTATTAATCGAAAATTTAAAACATCGAACATTCAGAACAGCGAATTTTTTCCTAGGGAAAAAAATTTGCTGTTCCAAAACACATACACACAACACAAGCACACCAAACAAACGGCAATCCACACACATACACCTAAACTCTTACACTTAACTCTACACTAAGCTATACATACACCACTAACCATCCACTTACCTTAACCCAAACCTTAACCCTAAGGTCTGTCACTATTGCACAGTCACCTCACCTGCGCCCTAACCCTAATTCACCTACCCCGCCCTAACCCTCACGTCCACACAATCGCACACTTACCTGAACCCGACCCATAACTTTCCACCACAGCGCTGAAAATACCAAAGCAACAGAAATGGACAACCAAATTCTTTCCCTAGGAAAAAATTCAGTTTTCTGTTTCTTCGATATTTTCAGCATTCGCTGAAAACGGGTCGATATTAGAACACTCGGAATTTTGAAAGTTCAGTGCTCTAATATAGACCCAATTGACTTCCTTTTCCTTCTCCTGGTCCCAGTATATTTGTTGACAGTATTCCCTAAAGTCTACTATCCCTACAGCCCTTCTATCTGATCTTTCCGTTTTTTTCCCTAATACTCAGTACTGCTGTCTCAACTTTTCTTTTTTATACTTCCTCAATACATTTCCCCATTCCTTCCCAGTTAAGAACCAGTTTTCATTGTAGAACTATTCCTCTGCTTCCATTACAGTTGTTACCTTTCTTTCTAGTTCAGTTTTTATTTCTGCTTCCTCTGTTCATTGTGTTTATCTATCTATCTATCTATACCACTTTTCAGAATTCATTTTGTAATCCGTCCAGTTCTCCTTTGAGTTTTGCTATCTCCTCCTAATTTTGCCACCTTTTCCACAGGTCCTGTCTCATGATTTTTTTCCCTAACTGCTGCTTTGATTCCATCCCACTAGTGCTTCCCTAATTCTTTCTTATCTATAGTGCCCTCTTTCACTGTCTCTCTTTCAGTTTTAAAAATGTCACTTCCTTTTCGGATACTTCCACTTGCAGACTGGAAATCTCCATCCAACCCCCACCTGTTCTCTCTCTGTCCTTATTGCATTTGCTACGACTGCATGCATGGTCCAATATTTATCTCTCTCTCTTGTATTGTACTTTAGTCTCTTTCATCATATTTCCCTAGTTCCCTGTTCAATCTACTGTCATGAATCAAACATTTTACTGTAACTGTGTACTTCCTGTTTTCAGAATGCATTTCCTTGCATACATCCGTTCACTTTCCTTCTTTCCTGTTCCTTTCTAACTCCATTTTCATCTTTATACTTTCCTGTCTTTTGCCAAATAATCTGTCTTTCTAATGCTCTAATGTGATATTGAAGCCCCCCCCCATGATTTCCCACCATCCCTTTTTTAGCAGATTTCATTCCTCAAAGAACCTGCTGGAAAAGTTCTCTGCATCCTTGTTTGGGGCATAAAGGTTCTCTATTGTCCATCTCCTTCCTTTTATTCCTCCTTGCTAAATGATCCAGCTCCCCTCTCCACTTTTCTACACCCTGTCATTTACTACATGTAATCCCTTTCTGAAAAAAGGGTGACCACTCTCCTCTTGTACCCCCTACATGATTGTCTGTTTCTGCCAACGGGTGCTGTAGAGCCTATGCTCCTCCCTCTCTCTTTTACCTCCTCCTGGAGTAGTACTACATCCTTTCACATCTTACTTTTTCCTTTGGATTGGGTAAAACGATTTCCATGTTCCAAGCTACCACTTCTAATCTCTGTTTAGTCCCTTTTGTGCATTTGGTTTTGTCTCCTCCTCTTCTTGTCATCACTGGCCTTGAATTTGGCCTTCACCAAAGCTCATCCCCCTCCTTTCATTGAGTTGGATCTGTTGCCCTAATGCTTATAATTTTAGTACTTCTGGACATGAGTTATTTAACTTCTCTCTTTTTCCCAGTTGTTTTTTGGTCCTGTCCTTCCTGTCTTCACTTCTTCTGATTGCCTCCTATCTGTTGTTTGCTCCTGTTTATCTCTCCCTTTCTCCATAGTCATTACTTGTTTCCTTAGCATTTGATCTCACTTTTGTGATAACTTCATGCATTACATTTCACTCTGCTCTTATATGTTGCAGTTGCAGTCAGACCTAAGAGTGGCACTTCCATAATTTCTTATTTCAATTCCCTCATTCTTCCTTCAAATACCACAAGATTTTTTGGCCACTACTTGAAATAGAAAGCTTAGATTTATATAAAAATACAAATATTATAAAAAGGTTGTATCAAAACAAAGACCCTGTAACAGCAATCTTTTTATTTGGGCTCCATCCATTTATATTGTATCTTTCTCTGTCAACATTGGTCAAGAAGTTTCAGCTTGTAAAATTGTTTGCTTCTCTATATGTGCAAGCGAGTACTGCTGCAACACAATGCATTACAATATACTTCTTTACACCGAATAGTACTCCATGGTCATAGACCCCCATTGGCCCTTTTCATAGGATCATAGGAAGTTACCAAGAATTTAGCCCATGTTCCAACAAGTCAGCACCCGATGCCCCTGTCCAGCAGGGACACAGGTGGAATCCCAGGGGTGCATTTTCCCCAACCAGTTATCTAGGTTGCACTTAAAAATGATTAATGAGGTACTCTGCTTGATGTGGAGAAGAAGTCTATTCTACAGAAGGGGGAGTCTCTGGGACACATATCTGTCCTGCCAACAAGTCCTATTGATGTCACAGACCAGGATGAAGTCACGCATGTGAGTTACTCAAGTGAAACTTGACTTGCGGATATGCAGAAGTCCCTTCAAGGCAAGGTCTGAGATTGCTTTGTATGCCAGACAGAGGTCATCTCTGAGGAGTCTGTATGAGATTGAGTAAATGGACACGGATTTTAGTCTATTTGTGTAGGATAGATGTTTGAGGCTCTGGATTCTCCTGGTGAGGAACCTCTGTGGTCTCTCTAGCAGCTGCATGTGCTTTGTGAGGTACATGCTGAAAGGGTACTCAATAATGGGTCTTATAAGGGAAGAATACAGGGATGTTATGACCTCCTTGTCCCTGGATGAGATACACTTACGAATGAGGTGGGCCATGTAGAAGGCTTTCTGTACAATGAAAGCAACATGGTGGTCAAAAGTCAGGTTGCTATCAATCTGGGTACCCAAGTCCCTCATCACTGATTGTGTGCTTAGGACCTTGTTATTCATGTGATCATTTGTGAGGACATAACTCTCCCCAAAGGCAATGATGATGCATTCTTTGGCATTCAGTTTGAGGCCATGTTTCTGGCACCAGTCCTTTGTTTGGGTGAGACCCTCTTGGAGGATGTCCACATCACTAGGGGAATTGATGACAGTGTCCAGCTTGCAATCATCTGTAAACCTGGTCAGCTGTAGCCCACTAGTTTTGGCCTGCACCTCAGAAAAGTATATCCCAAGCAATAGAGGCCCCAAGACTCATCCCTGGGGTACACCACTCATTACGTGTCTACTGCTTTAGGTGGCTTCCCTATTTTGACTAGGTGGATTCTACCAGTGAGACAGTTTGCTACACATCTGGTAACATACAGATTGATACTTAGTTGTGAGAGTTTATCTACTATACCCAAGTGGGGAATAGTATCGAAGGTTGTGGCCAGATCAAGGTAGGTGGGGTGCACTGTCTTCCCCTCATCCAAGATGTTGCTGACTGTCTCAAAGAAGTCGACCAAATTGAACAGAAAAGACCTCCCCTTGGCAAAACCAAACTGTTTGGGATCGAGTGTTTGGAGGTTGCAAATGTCCTTGTTAATGAGGTCCATGATAATCCGTTCCATGGCCTTGCAGATCAGGCTATTTAGGCTGATGGGTCTATAATTTCTTAGATCTGTGGATTCTCCACCTTTGTGCAAAGGGATGACAGTGGCTGGCCTCTACACAGCTGGGACAAAGCTGGTACTCAGGCTTTGGTTGAATAGGGTGTCTAGTGGTGCTGCAAGTTTCTGCCTGAGTTCATGTAGCATGTAGCCTGGGACGTTACCGGGTCCCAAGAAGGCTGCATCTTTTGCCTCTGAGAGGGCAGTGATGACTTGCTCCCTAGAGATAAGGGGAGGGGGGCGGGTGCTGCAGATGTCCTGATTTACTGATGGGGCAGAGAGAGGTGAAGTTTTCAATGAACCTGTCTACCAGAAGGTTGGCTATATATACGGCATTTGTGTATGTGCTGTCCTTGACCACCAGTTCTCAGCAGCTCCGAGTGCTTCCTTTGAGATTGTGGACATATGTGAAGAAGACCTTATTGAAAAAACACAAAATAAACTACTAAAATAGAAAAAAAAAAAACGGCTTCAGAAAGCAACCAGTAGTTTTAAAGTGCATAAAGCACTTTTTGTTTAATAAAATCAAACTTCTTCAGATGCATCTGAAGAAGTTTGATTTTATTAAATGAAAAGGGCTTTATGCACTTTAAAACTAGTGGTTGCTTTCTGAAGCCATTTTTTTTCTATTGAGGAAGGCCTTATGATTGTAATTAGTAGATGTGGCCAGTTTGGAGTCAAAGTTTGCTTTGGAGGATTTCTCTAGTGCTCTTATTTGCTTGTTCAGGCTAAGGAGAGATTGTTTCCAATTTGGCACCTGCTCCTTCTTGGTCCTGGACAGCAATTGTTTCCATTTATTATAGAGTTTATTTATTGCAGATGTCCATCAGCTTTAGAGAAGCTTTTTTGTTTGACCCTAGCTGATGGGGGGTGGGAGAGATGGTGACTTTGAAGGTGACCACTTTGTGGTCGGATCTTACCAGGGAGGATGACACTGTAGGGATACTGCAGTGGTTACTCATGTTGGTTCATGTTGGTTAATACCAAGTCCAAGATATTAACACCTCTTGTGAGGATGTCAACCAGCTGGTCCAAGGCATTTGCATTGACAAAATCAGGGAATCTTTGGACATTTGTGTTTTGGCATGAGTAGTTCTTCCAATCTATGGATGGATAGCTAAAGTTGCCCAGGATCAGGGTAAAGGGTTGAATCTTGATAGGTTCAAAGAGGTCCAGATAGGTGAAGTAGGCATCTTGAGTCAAAGTTGGGGGCCTGTAGCTAGCTATGATTTAAATAGGGGTCTTGTCAACAGTTAACTCCACCTGGAGTGTCTCCTGTGCATCACAATGTTTGACCAGCCTGGAGGTGTGTATGTCTTTAATATACACTGCAACTCCACTGCCTTTTGCTTTGCTACCCACGGTTTGGGGTCTGAATGTATGATAGGATGAGTAAATTGGTATGGCTGGGGTGCTCTCCTCAGCTTTGAACCAGGTTTTTGTGACTGAACAAATGTCAGCATTTTACATGGTTAAGAAGGAGCACTATGGGGGAGGCAAGAGCCTTTGCCAGATGCCTGACGCCCAAGGGAGATAGATGCTGGCCATCTCTGGCAAAGCATCGTGGTCTGTCGATCATGTCTTTCTAGGCTGTCAGGTACTGGATCCCCTTGGAATGACACCAGAAACTAAGACAATTGTTAAGCCAATCATTTTCTGTTTGTATTGAGGCATCATTCTGGGTGACGGTAGAATGCTTCTTAAGGCTAGGAACATACCGGCCTGGAACACATATTCAGCAAGCTCAATCATGTCTCTCTTAATATAGTCCAGAGAGGTATATCTCAAGTCATTCACACTAACATGGATTATGAGAGAGTCATAACAATACCTGTTGTTGACAGACTTGAGTGCATAGGTGAAATGGTGGATTCTGGCACCTGACAAACAACTAACCATGACTTTCTCCTTATCCAGCCTGGTGAGGGGCACATCTGTGTGTTGCACAATGAAGTATTCTATGACTAATATGCTGGGTTTATGTTTAGGTCTTAGTGGCTGTGAGACACAGGTGTGTGGACTATGCGTGGTGTGTGGTATGGTGGGCAGTGGAGTTTGCATGTGTTTTTTCCTTGGAGGTCTCTTTTATTAGGGTATGTTTTTGTTGAGGACCTCCACATATGTGGGTGTGTGTTGTGTAGGTGTGGGTGGTGTTTGAGGTGTGGTATTTGTGTTGACAACCTTCTCAGTGCCAGATATTCAGGCTTATGAGGGAGAAAACATAGACTCTAGGTTCTTAATGTAATTGCATCTCTCACAAATTGTGTTCCAAGGTGGTAGCAATAGTGGGTTGTCTGTGTACATGACACAGTTGCTACAATGTCTCAGGATGCACATATCAACCAGACTGGCAGGAGAAACCATAGGAAATTGTCCCTCCATATTTGTCAAAATCTGAGAGAGAGAGGCCAAAGAGAGCTAAGGGGGAAAAGGGTGGAAGGTCTAAGAGGAGTACTACTATGTGATCTCACAAGTGCTACTAACAGAAAATTTGTAGCTGGAATACCTCACAATGGGTTAAAAACAGTGCAGCTGCAGTGCATAATGTGCAAACAAAGCCAAATCAGCTCAAACATGGGTTTAAATACCACAAGAAATACAATATTCCAGTAACACAGAAATCTAGCCAATCCTGCTAGTCCCTGCTTTCTTTACCAATCAGCTTGTGCCAGACAAGGTCCAGGCAGCCTTGCTACTCTCAGTAGCAGAGGAGATAGGCCCCTACCAACTCAAGATGGTGGCCAGAAACACAGAAGCCAAACACAAGGTGGCTCCCAGAAACACAGAAGACAAACAGCTCGGGATGCAGCAAACCTGTATCCAGACTATGCTACTCAATTTTAGGGTTAAGGATACAGTAAAACTCACAAGAAAGCACAGATTAACCACTTACTGGCAAAAACAGAACTCACAGTATGAAAAATACAGTTAAACAGTAATGAAATGCAGTAAAATGCAATTAAATAGTAATGAATTGCAGTAAATAGCAATAAATACAGTCAAACAGTAATAACATGCAGTTAATCAGTAAATTTCTTTAAAACAGTGCAAATGTGATAAATTAGCTCACAATAAAAACAGTGAAAACAGCTCAAATAAAGCAGCAATCCAGTAGAATACTTTCATCAATTTAATCAGGCTACCAAGAAGTAGTAAAAAGTGCGGCAAACTAAATGCAGTTGAGCACCTAAGCACAAGCAGCAAAATGAAGTAGGAAGAGCTACAATTTTTTTAAGTAAATAGTGAGGAGACAGAAGATAATTCAAGGTTAAGAAGCTAAAAGGGTGGGCCTTCACAGCTGATCACACTGTACTCAGTAGAATGAGCTGATGCAATGGGACTGGGAGGAGTCTCCAATATCAAATTTATAGTAGAGGTGGGCAACTCAAAAGCCACCAAGCTTTAAGACCACAACAACTGTTGGGCCGGTGGCTGGGGATACAAGATCAGAACAGAGGTAAGGATTCAATTCATTAAGTCTAAAAAACAGTTGCACAGTTTAAACAGATATGCAGCGAGTACTGTTTTAGTTAATCAGAAGTGCAGAAAACAGTTGAAAATAACCACTTATCTTTTGTAGTCTCACAGCAGGTTTTTAGAAAACAGCAGAGCAAGGGCAGAAGGCCTAACTCACTGCAGTTTTGAGCAAACATGCACAAACTGGTTTAAACACTGGCTATTTAAGGCACAGAAACAGGAAACAGCCAAAGTTCAAATTATCCAATCAAAAACACCTTAAACAGAGCCTTGTAGCAGATCAGACCAAACTGAAACCCCCTCCCTCGAAGCAACAGCTAGGCCTCTCTTGACAGAATATTAACTGCATTATAAGCTCCAAAAATCACAAACAGTACTAGATTCAGCTCTATGCTAGTGTTTTTCAAGTGCAGCAACAAGTAAAATGAACAGAACTAGCATAGAAAGAAACAGGAGACAAAGATCAGAACAGAGGTAAGGATTCAATTCACTATGCCTAAAAAACTGTTGCACAGTTTAAACAGATATGCAGCAAATATTTACCTCTTTTTATCCTGTCACTTTCATGACTTTGGTCTCTCAGTTCATTTGACTTGCAGCTATGCCCAAATGCTGGCATACTGAGCAATTAACTAGTACATCCACTCATTTTTCCTAACAATGTATTGTTTATTCTTTCATCCTTACCTCTAAGACCAGGCTGTTCAGTTCTTAATGATTTCCCTATTCTTGTCTTTCTCTACATTGAAAGCAGCTGTGAGCCAGTGTGAATTCTCTTCCTCTCTGCAATAAAGACAGTGGAAAACAGTTTCACACCTCTCTGTCTTGTTTACAGCAGCCTGAGCTCCTGTCTGTGTCTATGGTATGTCATGCAGGTGTAGAAAAATTCCTCTGCAGCTTACGTGAGAAGTTAAGTTTAAAAAAGTGGGTGGTCTTTCCCCTTCCTTTGAAACCAAAGTGAAGAATTGAACTTTTATAAAATACAAGCAAGTTTCAGGTACCTACACAGTACCAGAATCATACTGTAGGGAGAAAAGCAACCTAAGAGTTGAGTTAATTTGTAGGAGAAAGAGTTTTCTTTTAAACTCTGCCAGTTGTTGCTCAGTTTCTTCTTGTCCTCCTGCATCGGATTTTTCTTGTTTTTTTTTTTTTTTTTTTCACTGATAACTGGTCGACTAATTACTTTTTCTAGTTCCTTTGTCCAGAGCTCTGAGCCTAAGCAGCCATCTTCCATGATATTGTCCTAAGACGTGTGACTTTATAAACCATCTCCTTCTCTTTCTAAACTATTTGCATGCACTATTTTTTGTATAAAACCTTCTTGATTATTTTACGGCTACCTCTTCAACTTTTAAGGCCAAGACTAGTAGCAATCATTCATTCCCTATTAGACATAACTTCTGGGGTTTCCTCAAGGATCTGTCCTTGGCCCTCCTTTACTCAATTTGTGTCACTTTGTTAAAAAAAACCATATCCCCACTGACCTGCATATGTCAAACATTTTTGTCTATGCAGATCACTTAGTACTTTTTAGATCCCACCTTTCAAAGCTATTCAGTGTCATTATTTACTGGCAATTCAGTGACATCTATTCTGTGGAATTTAAGTAGTGCAACCTTTAGCACACTCACCTTTGGTGCAAAATGCTGTGAGCTCTATTCCCACACCAGGTAAATTGTTTTCTGACACAGCAGTACAGCATAAGGCATATGCTGCACTTCTCAGTGTGCCATCCTTTTGCCATCCTTTGGACGAAACATTAAACTGAGGCTTCATCTGCTAGAGCTGGTGGTAGCCTAGGAGGATGTAAAAGATTCCATGACACCTAACACAAAGAGTAGGGAAAGTCTCCCGATTTCCTGGCTAAATTTTCTCTATTAATATAAATACCACCTTAGATCTCTCTTGAAAAAAGTTACTAGCCTACTGGGACTAATCTGGTCAACAAAAAAATAAATAAATAAATAAATGTTCAACAGACATTGCAGGCCAGTGCTAGTAACCTTGTCAAATGGTTACTGAAAACACATCTAGGTTTAAATATTCATAAAACAAAATTTATGTTTTTTGAAAGCACGAACAGACTCAAAGCACTTTTGAAATCAAACCTACATCCTTATAATAGCAGCCATAATACTGCTTGTAAGTCATCTTTTAAATACCTAAGCCTTATTAATGACCATACACTATATGTAACAACTGATATTAAACTTCTAAGTCACGTTCCATAACAAGCTATAATGAATGTCTAAAGCATGAAAGTAACACAGCATTCTGCAGATACTATACGATCTCTAGACTCCTTAATTCTGAGTGGTGAGAATAGTATCCTCCAACTACAATTTGGATATGGCCTTCTACTATTATCCTACACCTCCAAAAATATTTTCTGAACTTCAACCCTTTGAAACATAATCCATAGATTCATTTTTTATCCCCTACCTCTGAATACCATGGTACCTTAATCAAACATATTAACTAGCTACTCTAAAGGAGTGCTCCAACCTCCTACTCTTAATGTTCATTTACATAACACTGGGTAACATCATGTTTTCACTGTTTTCCAGCAAACTCACAAAAATTCTACATCTTTACTGCACATTAATGAAAATGAAAACATAGTAAGAGCTATACCTAATTTAAACTTTAACAAAAGAAAAACAGCATTTGTAAAGAGGGACAAGTCCTCTCCACCCCTATACTTACACCATTTGTTAATGAACTAAATTCAGGATCATGAACCCTAGAGTTAAGAATAACATATTATCCCTACAGTTCTGTATTTATTTTATTTATTATTTATTAACATTTATTGACCAGGAAAGTCCACTGGGTCAGAAACCTATTTTCAGTGGAGGCCTAGGGAGAAAAGCTCCATTTATAAATACAGAAAGTATATAAGACAATATTATATATATACAGTAACATCCCAAAGTTTTCATACATGTTGTCAAAGCGTTTATATTACCTCATCGAAATTTTATTGCATCGAAGCAATAAATGTCGAACACAATTGATCGATGCAGTAAAATATCAAATGAGGATAAAAAAACAAACAACAACAAAAAAAAAAAACTAAAAGGTGTAGGCAGGGAAGCAAGCCCCGCTGCACCCCCCACCCCCACTACTTAAATATACCAACTCCAAGACCGCACTATATTGAGGTAAATGGAAATCTCCCCCCACAGAGATTTCCATTTACCTGGCTGCTATTCTTCGCTTTCGATATTGTCATGCTGACAATATCAGATTCGATATTGTCAGCTTGTGACAATATAATATAGACCCGTTGTCACAGATTGAAATACGTCAAGTGTAAAGTTTTTATACATTACTATATATATATATATATATATATATATATATATATATATATATATATATATATATATATATATATATATATATATATATATATATATATATATATATATATATATATATATATATATATATATATATATATATGTATATATATATATATATATATATATATATATATATATATATATATATATATATATATATATATATATATATATATATATATATATATATATATATATATATATGGGTCCCCTACAAAATCCTGAACGCTCACAATCCCGACGCTGAAAATACAGACACCACAAGACCGAATCCCCACATTACTGAAAGGCCAATAGCACAAAATTCAAAATCCCAATGTTACGGGATATTGAGTTAGTGCTTCTGGTGTTGCAGTTCAGGTAAGTATATGTGTGTAAGTGTGTTTGTGAGGGGTTCAGTGTGTGTAAGTGTGTGTTGTGACTGTGGTGTGTGTGTGTGTGTGTGTGGGGATTGCAATGTGTGGGTGTGAATTTGCCTTGTGTGTCTGTTTGTGCGATCTCGGAATTAGAATATCAAAGTAGGGGGTTGTGGGGGGTGCAAGGGGGCTTGCCCCCCTGCCTGTCTCTAGTCTAGGATGGTTTGTTTAGTTGTGGGGGGCAGCTGTGTGCATGTTTGTGTGTGTGCTGTATGTATTTTAAACTTTTGCGATTTTGAATTTCGCGGTTTTAAATTTTCAGTAATGTGGGGTTTCGGGCTTGTGGTCTCAGTATTCTGAGCATCAGGATTGTGAGGGTTTGGGATTTAGTAGGGGATCTATATATATATATATATATATATATATATATATATATATATATATATATATATATATATATATATATATATATATATATATATATTTTTTTTAGGATTAGTAACAAGTTGTGCAGACATTTACGTAGTCTAGATAGGGTTAGTATTATACCTTCTAATTAACAAAAATATGATACCTGTCAATGCAATGACTCATTACAGCTGTAATCTCATTAAATTCAATAGCATTTTTAATAAGACACAAGACTCAGTGAAAACAGTTCACCTGTTCCTGAGCTGAATAAATAATATGTAACATTTAACAGTTATCCCAAGAATGCCCCCTTACAGTCTTTGTTCCCACTCCTGTTATTCTAGTTCTGCAAACAGTCTCAAGTTCTCTAGCCAGCACAGATCATACACTTTCTTTCCTGGGCACTAAACAGAGGGATAGCCTTCCAATCAGCATAAAGAAATGTTAAAGTTTTTAAAAATGCACGTCTAAACTCTAAACACTTCTTCACTGAAACACTTCTTCCCACTTCCAGAACTGTCCTTACCACTTTAATTATCCATCACGTCACATCCAGTCAACAAGTTCCCATTAGCAGTTCTGTGACTATTATACTTACTGCTTTGAGTAGTTAACAAATATTGTAATTTTTGTTTTGACTTTAAATGCATATATACTATTAAAATTGCATTAGCACATACTTAGGTCTGTATACTGACTGTCTTAACCACATGAAATGGATTTTACTATATAACATTATAATGTACTTTAACTGTTCTCAGATGTTCTAACAGTTCTCCTGCTTTGACTGCTGTTCTATGCCAGGCAGTGGCTAAAATGGTTCCATTGGTATCATCCCACTTTCTCTTTCAATGAATAAATGACTTATATACATTAATCTATTAAAGATTATCTTTCTAAGGTTTCTAATACAGACCATGCACCAGTCTGGCTGCACTGTTCTTAAATGTCTCTATTTAGCCATAAGGGTTACACTGATGACATCCACAGAATGGCACACAGTACTCTAGGTGGGGTATTGCAACTGCCTGTATAACTGGATAGGAGTTTCTTGATCTCCTTTGTGAAAATCATTCCTTTCCATCCCAGTATATAATTGTTCTTCCATATAGGTTCATAGGTTCATAGGTTCATACTAGACTATCTGCCCGAGGGCATTTACAAGCCTAGCCCATCGTTTTGTGGCTTACGCCACCCCTTTAGTATGGGGAACTATACCCATTATTTTGCTGTGCCTCTGTCGAGCAGTGACACTGAGGTAATCCCTGGGGTATATCTGCGATCTCCCATCCATTGGTCAAGATTTCTCTTGAACAAGGCCAGCGAGGTGCTCTGCCTCACATATACCGGGATTTTGTTCCACAGCATAGGGAGTCTTTGGGTGATGAATCTATCCCTCCAGCACGTCCTGTTAATAGCCGTGTCGAGGTTTAAGTCTCCGCCCTTGTGGCTCTGATGGATCTAGATTTTTTGAGGTGAAGCATATTCATCAAATCTGGGTTTGACATGGCCTTGTATGTTAGGCAAAGGTCACCTCTGAGCAAGCGGTGCGACTGAATAGAGCTGGAGTTCTTTCAGTCGGGCAGCATAGGACAGATTTTGAGACCCTTTATCCTTTTGGTGAGGAACTTTGTGGCCTCTCCAGCTGCTGCAAGTGTCGGGTCAGATACATTCCGAATGGGGCATTGTACTCAATCATTGGTCTGATGAGTGATGAGTAAAGGGAGACTATGACCTCCCTTGATCTAGATGAGAATCCCTTCATGATAAGGTGGGCAATGTAGAAGGTCTTCCTAGCTACTTTAGCTACATGGGTGTCGAATGACAGACTACTATCAACCTGGGTCCCCAGGTCCCTGATAACTGCTTCTGTGCTCAGTGGATTGCCACCTATTTGGTAGCTAGGGGTAACCTTGTTTTTCCCGAAGGGTATGACTATGCATTTTTTTGGCATTTAACTTTAGGCCGTGGCTCTGGCACCAGTTATCCGTTTCTGTGAGACCCTTCTGAAGGATATCTGTGTCAGATGTGTTTTCTACTATGGCGCCCAGTTTGCAGTCATCTGCAAACTTTGTCAGCCATAGCCCTCCTGTGTTTGCTTGTACTTCGGAAAAGTAGATGCCAAACAAGAGTGGGCCCAGGACTGAGCCCTGTGGGACACCACTTGTGACAGGCTTTGAGTCTGACATGGCGCCAGCAACTCTGACCCTGTGGGTTCTGTCACTCAGCCAGTTTGCAACCCATCTTGTGATGTATGGGTTAACATTTAAGCTGATGAGTTTTTCAATGATACCCGAGTGGGGTATTGTATCAATGGCCTTCGCCAGATCGAGGTAGGCTGTATGGACTGCCTTTCCCTCATCAATGGCTTTGGTGACTGTTTCGAAAAAGTCAACCAAGTTTAAAAGGCATGATCTGCCTTTGACAAAGCCAAACTGGGTTGGATCCAAAGTCTGCAAATTCCCTATGTCTTTATTTATGAGGTCCATTATGATCCTCTCCATGGCTTTGCAGATAAGGCTTGTCAAGCTAATGGGCCGGTAATTTCCAGGGTCGGTGGAGGCACCGCCTTTGTGAGGTGGGACCACAGTTGGAGTGCGCCACTCCTGGGTGCGTATCCAGAGGTAAGACTTTGATTAAACAGCTGTCCTAGCTGTGGGTTTAATTCCTCATTGAGTTCGTGGAGCACACAGCCGGGGACACCATCAGGTCCCATGGATGCTGTGTTTTTTGCTTTGGAGAGAGCAGTTCTCACTTGGGCGTTGGAGATGTTTGGGGGGTTGCAATCATTTGGTATAGATATCTCTCCTTTTGGGGGGGAGGGGGGGAGAAGTTTGCACTGAACCTGTCAGCCAGTATGTTGGCAATGTCTGTAGGATCAGTAATCTTCACATCATTTTGAACTAGTTCTGAGCATATCTGGGAGTTTCCTCCCAGGTTTCTAACATAGCTAAAGAAGGCCTTATGATTGTCTTTTGAGTCTTTAGCTATTTTTCTCTCAAAATTTGCTTTGGATGATTTTATGAGAGCTCTTAGTTTTTTACTTATAGTGATCAAGGGTGTCTTACCTTTTAAGGATTTTGCTCTATCTTGTAGTAGCTTCCTCCTTTTGTTGTAGAGTTTGTTTATGGCTGGGGTCCACCAGACTGGACGCTTGCCTTTGGTACAAAGAGTCTTTGTTTTGCTTGGGATTGCCTTATCCATGCAGTCCTGCAGGTGCTGGTAGAAGGCATTTGTAAGTGATTCAGTGGCTTGAGTACTGTTTTCCACTGCCGCTCGGGGCCTTAAAGGAGACCACACTAGTCTTTAGAAGTGTGAAGTCGGCTTTCAAGAAGTTCTTTACTGTGGTCTTTTTTATTTCAGGTGGGGGTGGGATGAGGACCACCAGCGAGATTAGTTTGTGATCTGATCTCACCAGTGAGGGGTATACTTCCGGTGTTGAACATTGTGCTCCCATGTTCGTGATGATGAGATCAAGTATGTTATCTCCTCTTGTGGGAATGGTGATTAGTTGTTCCATGGCATTTGAGTTTATGAATTCCAGGAACTTTTGGGCTAGGGTGTTTGGGCTTGAGTAGTGTTCCCAGTCTATATTAGGGTAATTGAAGTCACCTTGTATGATGGTGTTTGGTGATACATTTATCCCCTCAAGTGTTTTCAGGAAGGCCATGTGAGGTTCCTGAGTTTGTGAGGGTGGCCTGTAACATGCTACAATTTGCAGAGCAGTCTTGCCTATGGTTAATTGCACCTGGATGGTCTCCGATGCATCGTGCATTGCCACCAGTCTTGAGGTGTGGGTGTCCTTGATGAATATGGATACCCCCCCTCCTTTCTTGGTATTGTCCGGATTTTGGGGCCGGAACGCATGATATGAGGTAAAACCTGATAGTGCTGGGGTGCTCTCAGGAGCCTTGAACCAGGTTTCTGTCACAGCACAGACATCGATGTTCTCCATACTGAGAAGGGCTTCGAGTGCGTGCATTTTGAGATTTAGACTTCTGGCATTGAGCAGCATTACCCTTAGTTTTTCCTTTTTGTGTTCTAGGGTGGTAGGTTTAGAATTTGAGCCTTGCCTAAAAAGGCACTATGGGGTGGCAAGAGCCTTTGCCAATATCCGGAATCCCAGGGTGACAGGTGCAAGCCGTCCCTTGTGAAGCAGCGTGGCTTGTCCAGCATGTCATCCCAGGCAGACAGACACTGGATCCCCTTTGAATGACACCAGTGTTTAAGCCAATTGTTAAAGCTGATCATCTTATCTCTGTATTGTGGCATCATTCTTGGTGAAGGTAGGATACTGCTCAAGGTCAGGGTCATACCTGCCTGGGCTACATAATCAGAGAGCTCCTCAATGTCTCTTTTCATGTAGTCCAAGGAGGTACGTCTCAGGTCGTTTACACCAGCGTGGACAATGACTGAGTCGTATTTGTACCTGCTGTTGAGAGACCTGAGTGCTTGCGTTATGTGGCGGATTCTAGCGCCCGATAGGCAGCTTACTGTGACCTTCTCCTTACTCAGTCTGGTGAGCGGGACGTCAGTGTGTCTGACTATGGAGTCACCAATGACTAGTGTGTCTGGCATTGTGTTTGGCCTTAAGGGCTGTGACTGTTTGACACTCTGACTGTGAGGTCTATGTGTTGCAGGTGTTGTGTTCTGAGGTGGTGGTTGTTTGGGTGTCTGCTTTGGTGGCCTCTGCTGTTTTGGTTGATTTTTGATCAGAGCCTCCGAGTATGTCTTTGTGTGTTTATGTGTATGATTTGAGGTTGTGATGGTACTATGTGAGACTGGGTCTATAGTGTGTGTGGTAACCTTCTCCTCCTGACTGGTCTTGCCAGTCCTATGTTGAGAGAGCTCAGCCTCCAGTTTGGTCGTATAGTTGCATCTCTCGCATGTATTTGTGTTTTGTGGGAGGAGGAGAGGGTTGTCTGTGTACATGAGGCAATTGTAACATTGTCTCAATATTCCCAGGTTCACCAGCTGAGCAGGAGAGGACACTAGCAACTGATCCCTCAACATGCTAGAAGGAATAGACAAAAAAACTTTAAAAAAGATTCCGGGGGACGTGGGTGACCGAGAAATGGGGATTTGCCTTTTTGGGTACTATCTATGACAAGAGTGCCGTATCAAGGTAATAAGTACTGTAGGAGCAAGTGCTAGGTTCAACAGATAGAGAATAGTCTACTTGGAGTCAAGTAGAGATGATCTTTTTAGTTATAGGATACGCTGATTAGATCAGTAGTATAGTTCGAGGAAGGTAGTTTTATTTGTAGGAACCATGACAGGAAGGAAAGAGCTGCCCATTACTACACAGGATATAGCCAAATAAGGATAAAGAGAAGTACGCTGGAATTGCATTTATTTTTTTTCCCTTAGGGCATCTGCTTCAGTGTCTTTCATAATAAATAGAATAGAACAGAACAGAATAGAATAGAATAGAATAGGAGTTCTTGCCTTACCTAAGATTGGCATTCATAGCTGGAAAAGGGGATTGCTGGATAGAAACTGTGTCAGTCTATTCGCAATTTAAACTATACTAGAGGAACAGGTTTAAACACAATATAATATACCAATAGCAAGTTAAAGTTGACTGCCAAAAGTGTGGAGCTGCAGAGAAGGCAATGCTGTACTTGAGGAAAGCACACTTTTGTTTTCTAGGCTGGTTTTAATACATTAATTTATTTATTTATTGGCATTTGTTTACAGTGAAATTCACTTAGGCCAAAAGCACCCATATTCAGCAGAGGTTCCGGGAGAAAAACTCCATGTACTAAATTTCAAAACAGAAACAATTGCAAAATAGGCAAATATGCAAAGATTCAATGATACAGAAAAGCTGCAATTACTAAATTTTAACATAATTACAAAATAAATAAGCAAAGATTCAATGATGCGTGTGTATTCATGGGTGCAAATCCAGTATACGTAGAAAGAAATACACACAGAATTTGAGGGATACGTTGTATGTCATATGTGTATTTGACCTACAATTATCAGAGGAGACAATATACAAAGAAAACAAAAGACCTCTTCTAAGAGACAGGCAAGCATGACAAAACTGCATTAGACAATGCAATACACAGACATAGTTAGAACTGAGAAAATAAAGGATGACACTATAAGTAACTTGAAAGCTGAAGGCAGAGTATATATTTTCAGTTAGAATACATGAAAGATCTATTAGTTATATAGACTCTAGTTGCAGACAGAGGTGAGGAAAATGATATGATAGTAGAGAAGAAAATATTGTTGTAGAGACAAAAACAACAATGTACTTGGGTAGGTCAATCCCTCAGGGTCAGATTATCTACCTGTGCTACAAGGAAGCTGTAGTTAGGGAAAAAAAAACAAACTCTAAGTCATTTTAAGAATTGGGTGAGAAGGCCACAATGAAGAGGACATAGCCTGCTGTCCTATCTCGGGGCAGACAATGAGTACAGTTACTGAATGCATGTTTTATGTTAGACATCATGGGTCATGTAAGTAAAAGCAGCTTGCATATGTAGTGCACAGAAGCATGGACCAGGAACATTGACATCCATGCACAACATACTTCTTGCTAGGAAGGATATACTAAATTGTGTGGTGTATAGACATATGTTACAGACACAGCAGCATTACTATACAAGACATCGCTGTGTAGCCAAGGTAGACATTCACTGCTGCAATGATGAATCATTAGCCATTGGGACTGTCCCTTGGGCATTATCGAAAAACACATAAGGCTATGGTTCTCACACAGCTGGTGTGTTGATGTGCTGATTATTGGTAAAAAAACAGAATAATGATGGAGATACATACATATATATATATATATATATATATATATATATATATATATATACACACACACATACATATATATTATATATTATATATATATATATATATATATATATATATATATATATATATATATATATATATATATATATACAGATATATATATATATAGGCATATACATCTATATATAGTTTATAGTGTATGAGGCACCATTACTGCACTCCAATAACAGTTAAATAATATCCTGATTCAGCACTACTCCAGCATAAATACCCAGTCTTAACAACACTTAGAAGGGTGCTTAACAACACTTTTAAGATCATGTCTGGCACTAAAAGCTGACAGTACTGGCTAGTAAACAGCAGGAGCAGCAGCAGAATATGAAATGGCTTCACTTCAACTCTGTTTCTGTCTGCTATCTGCTACATTGCAGCTACTGTTTCAGAACAAACTGCTTCCTTTAGACTGATAATATGTAAGGTTGTCAACCACTTACCCACTACTTTACCAGCTTTCAAAACTGGCACAATACTTTGTTTTGTTTTTTTGTTAATTTTACTTTTCAGTAACTAGTAGTACAAGGAGGAGATAAAGTACAGTAGAGCAGGGTGAATTTCCCATAACAGCAGATGTTTGAATGATCAGTGCTTCATTAGCCTTAGCTATATGTGTTATATTTTTGCAAGAACATAATGGCCAGCCAGCTGCCAAAGCTCCAGGGTATCTTCCACATGGCCAAACTGTCAAGTAGCTTGAGCTGAGCTGATTAAACGACAAGTTTGAGTGTGAAGCCCTTCACAGATTTTCTGACAGCAGAAAGAGGGAGGCTTATCCCTAAAATGACTATGCTAGAAACAACAAAACATAAATGTCCAAACTCGGGCATAAAAAAACACCCCAAAAAATAAAGGTGGATGGAGGGATGGAGCAGCTTCTGCAGCAGTGATCATTCGGATATGTACTGTTATGGTGAGCTCAACTTATACAACTGTACAATGCTCATAATATTGATCACTGCTGCAATAGCCTTAGTTATATGGGTAGATTACCATAGCTAACTACACTTTGGAGGTGGAAGGAGAAGAGTTCAGGAAACCCTAAAGAATGGTCCTAGCAAAGCTTGATGTAGGCCTAGAGATGAAATCAAGTTTATAGTTCTTTGCCAAAGAATGTATGGAGGACCAAGTAGCAGCTTCTAAAATATTTATATAATCCAACCATTTCTAGAAAGCCATAGATGAAGTGAAAGCCCTGGCAGAGAGGACCTTGACCCTGCATTAAATAGATTTTTTATGTTGAGTGTAACAAAAGGTAATAGCCTTAGACAACCATTTGGAAATAGTCTGCTTTGGCACAGGTTGTCCCTTCTTCTTACCTTCACTAGCAATTAGCAATTGATCAGAAGATCTGAGAGATATAGTTCTGTCAAGATAGTAACTGAGTTACCTGTGAATGTCCAAGGTATAGAGTATCCTTTTTCCTGTATAGCTTCAGTAAAGAAAACAATGAAATGGATAGCTTTGGCTTAAAGTAAACCTCAGTACTACTTTAGGCAAAAAGAAGGATTAGCTCTCAAAGAAACCCTGTCCCTATGGAAAATGAGTTAGGGTTAACTCACAGTAAGAGCTTGCAACTCAGGTGCCCTTCTTGCAGAGGTCAAAGCAATGAATAAAGCTATTTTCATTGTTAAGAACCTCAAGTCAGCCAAATTAACTGGTTCAGATAGAGCAAGTGTTAGCTTCTCTAAAACAAAATTAAGATCCCAAGGAGGGACCACCATTTTACTTGATAGCCTCTTATGCAAAACCCCTTTCAAGAGCATTTCGACATGAAAGAGGAGGATCTATGGGCAGACATGCTGAAATGGCTGCTAAATGAACCTTGATAGAAGGCTATAGGATAGTAACTCACACAAATATTGTAAAACCAAAGAACAACTAGCCTTTAATTGGTGCTGATTATGTTGCTGGCACCAACTAAAAAACCTTTTCCATTTGCTAGTATATGATTTTCTAGTAACAGCCTTGCTTGTCTTCATTAGTACCTGCTGCACATCTTCAATAAACAGATGCCTAAAAGGAATTAACATCTTATCATCAAGGCAGCCAATTGAAGATAATTAATGTTGGAGTGCATCAAACCCAACTGTTTTTGTGTGAGTCGATACAGTTGTGAGGAAGCTTGTGGTAACTGCCCCTGGCCATTTCTGAAAGAATGGAGGACCACAGTTACGTAGGCCTTAAAGTAGTCCCAACAATAACCTTGGGGGATTCTTTCTGAATCTACAGAACTGCCCTAAATATTATGAAAAGAGTGAAAACATACAGGAACATTCCCTTCCAAAGAAAAGACAATAAAAACATTTAAAAAATCATCTGTCTTCCAGGCCTTCTTGCATACAGTCCTGAACAGAATCTTGCCAATTGACTGCTCAATGAGGAGGCAAAAAGGTCTACTTCAGGAACTCCCCACAGATGGATCAAATGCTGGAAGACCCCTTGATCTAGTTTCCATTCTTGACAATTTGCCCTAGTCCTGGTCAGCTTGTCTGCAACACAATTTTGTTCTGATGGAATGTAGGATGCCTGCAGAGTGAGATTGTTCTATAAACCTATATCCCAAGCTAACATGGCTAGTCAACAAAGGGAGAATGACCTAGTTTCCCCCTTGATTGTAGATGTACCACATGACTGTGGTATTGTCTGAAACAACTCTGAAGAGGTAACAGGGACCAAAGCTGGTTCAGAGAGTTAAGTGTATGGACCAGGGCAAATTACTCCTAGATATGTATGTGCTTGCATCTGTCATTGGTGTCTCACACCCCTGCAATTTTATCCCTATGGAAACTGTTCACCAAATAAAGTCTAAAGTATCTCTGCTGACTGATCACTTTGGTGGAGGGAGGGAGAAGGGGAGACTTAGATTTAAGGATATATTTTTCTTCTCTATCAAAAATTTCTCTTCTGACAAGCCCCAACACTGGCTTTGAAAAGATAAAGAGTGCTGATACTGGAAACAAAGAGATTTTAGATGCCACTTTATCTATCTCATGTGGAGTCTTGACAGGGATATCATGAGAATAAGAGATACCATGAGACCAAAAATGTTAAGGTATTCCCTCACATTGACCGAAATCTGAGTCGGAAACCTTAGAAACAGATCTAAATAAGGATAGAGATTTTCCTGTGGAAGGAAAACCCTTTGAGCTAAGATGTCTAGTTGACATCCCAGGAACACAATCCTGTGTGAGAGAGTCAAAAATGACTTTTGACTGTTCTCTTGGAATCAAAGCTTGTGTAACAGATCACTCAAACAAGAGTAAGATTTCTGACACTTTGAAAAAGACTCTGCAGAGATAAACAAGTCATCTAAATATGAAAAAATATGGATATCTTGCAACCTGCAAGGAGCTATAACTGGAGCTAGACACTTTTTGAACACTTTTGGTACAGTGGATAGTCAAAAGGATAAGGCAGAGAATTGACAATTTGATCCAGACATACAAAACCTTAAGAAATATCTGAGGTCTGGAGGAATAGGGATGTGATGATAAACATCTTATAAGTCTAGTGTTACCAGAAAACCTGAAAGAGGAAGAAGAAGGAATAGGTTGTGAAGTGACATAATTTTGAATTAGGGCACTATTGCAAACAGGTTTTGGGAAAAAAAAGATCCAGAACTGGTTTTCAAACATTTTCTTCTGTGGTACTAGGAACAAAAGAGTCTGATCTGGAGGAAGAGGAATGACCCCCCCCCCCAAGAAAGGAATTTACTCCCACTGCCATCTTTAACCTTGATCAAAGATACTCAGAACCCATTTATGTGAAGCAGTCTACTGCCAAAGAGAAAAATGGAGAGTAAGACTTTCTGGAAGAAAAAGGGGCCAGGGAAGGAGTGGGTCAAAAGGTTTCTTGAATAGTTATTTAGACATATTGGACTGTCCTTGGTTTTGGGAGATTAGAGACTTCTTTTTGAAACTCCCATGACATTCCTTCTTAAAAAAAAATCTGTCTACCTGGATTCTGTTGAGACTATTTATTCTGTTTTATGCCAAAAATGGAAGAAAAGAAAAAAAAATACCTTGGACAATTTGGAAAAGGTGAGTTGAAAAATCTTAGCAATTCCCTCTATCTGCTTGCCTCTTTCATAACACCTTTTGATCACTTATGCAGCAGAGAGGCCAAACACTTAATCTCTATCCAAGGGAGAATTTAAAGTCAAATTTTCAGCACCATCTGGGAGATTCTGAGAATGCAGCCTTGCAAACCTCTTTAAAGCAATAACATTGGTCATAATCCTAGGAAAAGTATCAACAGAGTCATACACACATTACAAACAATGAGTGGCCTGTACAAAAGAATAAACTAAGTTATTTAAAGCAGGTTTTTCCTCATAGGGAGAAACTGCAGATAAAAACATTCTCCATACTTTCACAATTTGTCAGAACAAACAACATATAAACTTAATAATTCAAAATTACATTTTCCTATACATATCAATAATTTCCCATCCTTATTAGAAAGAATATGACTGAAATTAACTTAGTGCTTACCAGCAGTGGGATCAACTAAGGCTATAGTTGTTGGGTCAGGCTTGGGAATTGTGTACAAAAATTTAAAAGACCAAGGAATTTTATACATCTTATTTGCCTTTCTAGGACCAGCTGGCTGACTAACAGGAAAAGTGCAGACAGTGACATACACACATCCTCTAAAGCTGACAGAAAAGGAGGAATGGGTGTAGGTTCTGGAAAACCCTTCTGTAACAACTCATAGTATTTTCTGAGGGACTGAGAAACCTCAGTGCACTCACACCGAAAATACTGACATATTTTAGCAATAGACTCTCACAGAAAAAGAAACCACCGCAAGGATAATCAGAAACTGAGCTCTCCTCTGAGTCTGAATCAGAAATCTGAGGAAAAAACCCTGAATCCATCCCTGCATCTTCCTGTTCAGATTCAGAATCTTGAATCTCATCAGGAAAATAGGAATTCTTCTTTCTTTTTATCAGAAACTACTTTACAAAGAGGATCAATAGCCTGAGTTAAACCCTGAGCCATACCCAATAAACTAATCCTGTCTAAAGTAATTTGAGGAGGAGTAGATACATGCTTGGTTTTCTGTTTCTTTTTGACAAGAGAAATGGGGCCAATAATGTTATTAATGGCAGCAGCTACTTCCCCACAGATTGGGACTGCATTCTGACACAACAGGGAAACCTTCCCTGTTCCATCTTCCAAGACCAACAAGAGTGATTGTCTATTTTTCACTCAGGGTACTCCTAGAGCCACACAGGACATAGCTAAACCCTGGTTCATACTGGTTGTAAGTGCTACAACAGAGGGATCCAGGGTACAACAAATGACCACAGCTGCATCACCCACCTACAACTGAGGCAAATTGCTATCCTGCTGTGGTGGTAAAGGCTGTTTACTTACTTTTTCTTTTTTGTGGCTGGAAGAAGGACTGATTGCAGGACCAGTAGTCTGTTCTGTGGTCATGCTGAAAATTATGCTTCTTTCTTGGGAAAGATGAGCAGCAAATGCTTGTAAAACTACCACTCCACAAAAGTTATTTTTTAATAGAAAAAACACAGAAAAAGCACTTTCAAACACTATGACAGCCTCACCAAGGAAAAATAAACACAATTTCTCCACAGAAAATATTTTTTTTCAGTTAGTTAACACTACTCTTAAACTGACAGAAAAAAATGAGTGCTCCATTTGAAAGTATGTTACAGTCTCAAGACAGTCCATTAAAATACAATACTCCTAGTTTTAAAATACGTTTCCTAAAGAGAAAAGCAATAAAACATGAATAACATTTAAGAAAAATGGAAGTTTTTCCCCAAAGGGAACTTATATGTCCAGCAAAGGAAAGCACAAGCCAACCGGCCAACCTCAAAAGTCTCAGAGGAGCATACTTTTCAGTGACAGTAAAGCTCTGAAGGGCTTTGCACACAGACCTGCCTTTTAGTCAGCTTAGCTCAAGCTGCTTGACAGTTTGGGCTCATGGAAGGTGCTTTGAAGCTTTGGAAGCTGGCCAGCCATTATACCCTTGGCAGGATATAACCCATATAGCTAAGGCTACTGTAGCAGTGATCAACATGATGAACATATCTTCATGCACTACAAAGAATTGTATCACCGATTGTAATATATTATTACATGCTCTCAACATGGATGCCAAGATTCACCTCTCAAGCTTTGCTCTTGACATGAATTTCTTGGCATCCAGGTCTTGAACATAATAAACATGTTACATTTAGCGACCCGGTCATAATCCTCTGTGTGGCCATGTATACCCACTAGAATGAAACAGTAGACAAACAGAAACTGACAGAAAAAATCACAGGGCTACAGTGTATGCAATGGCCATTTGCATCTCATAACCATAACTCTATGTGCTGCACTGTCACGATTAAGTTGAAATCAGGCCTTCATTCAAAAGGAAATAGTCATCTCAAGAGATATAGAGCTAGGGACTTGTGTGAAGTAACTCATTCTGAGGATTCATAATGTAGAAGAAAGTTAAACACGGATTTGTTGCTGAGGCATTTTTTGTGGGCGGTGGAGCAAAAATCAGCAGTTTGTGATCTTTTCTTATTTTTGCACTTGGGGGAAATCTGAACCACTCAAATACAGAGCTTTCTTATTTTTCCCACCGTGATCATACAATCTTCACTGCATTTCATACATAATGATTGAAGCTTTAAGAGGCCTACATTTAAGCCTTTGGATGAAATGACAGCAGTGTCTGCTAAAGTAGCTTATAATTTCATCCAAGAAGAAATGCAGCAATTTGATGGGCTCATATTGGTCTGATATCACAGAAAAAAGAACTTGTCATTACTAGAATAAAATATAATCAAAACTGTACTTTCTGAGTATTTTAATGATTGTTTTATTTGTATTACTTAGATTATTTTTAACTTTGTAATATGAAAGTGGAACCCTAAGAAATTAACATGATTGTACTATTTAATAGGGACACTTTAATCATAAATGTATGAAATGCAGAAAAAGTTGCATGGTAAAGGTGGGAAGAATGAGAAAGCTTTGTATTTAATTTTCAGTTACATGAAAGTTTAACAGTAAGAAAATAGCAAACTTGTACTGTTTTAATATGAACATGATTGTGGCCATCTAATAGTGCATTCTTCTATGTGTGTGGGAAAGGGAGGAGGATCATACCGCTGAAAGGAAGAATCAAAGATTTTTAAAAATCTGTAAATTTATTACGAACAAATTAGGTGTAAGTCAAGTGAAACATTACAAGTTAATAAGGCCTCCAAGGCAAAGCTGCTGTATGTTTTTAATCATGTTACACCTGTGAATTGTGAGTAGCTGGTAAAGAGGATCATTCCATTTCTTTTTACATTGTTCATATCTTACACTATTGCAGACACATCTGTATACTTGGCATCCTACAGGATTGTTAAAATACTGTGAGATTAGTTAAATAAGTATATATTCTAATAATCTCAATTTTATTTGAATAAAGAATGACAATAAGCATTTTACCGTGCTTTTCTGAAGAACTTGAACTTGGAGAACTGAAGTTTCACCAGTTCAGTAACTGGAGGCCTAAAATGCAACGTTAACAGGAGTTACATAAACTGAGCTTTCACAAATGAATGTTTCACTTCTTTGATGTTTAATAAGTAGTTTCTTAGATGAAGCTATAAAATTAAGAAAAAAAGCCAGTCCCATGCATGAAACTCAGACGTCAAAATCATTGCCAACTATGCCCATCCCTAACCACAAAAATGCATGCACAGCTAAGAATTAAGTTACGTGGGAAAAAGAGGTCTGTTGCTCTACTCCAAGCTACAAACCAATCAGACCACATCTAGCACAGTCATTAATAAAAAGAAATGGTATGCATGCATGTGTTGTACTGAAAAGGTCACACCTATTCTTAGAAAAGGGGAACTCCTGAAGCAGAATCAGCTGTAAAAAAGCAAGAAGGAGATGAAGGAAAATATCCGTCTATCTGACTTATATTAAATGACACCTTCAGAGCATGTTAAGCATACTCTTAGCCTTGTTAATTGAGACTATTCTTTCTCTATTGAGATCATAAAAAAACACAGAATGACAGCAAAACATGGTACCTGTATGTTTCAGCTGGCTAAATGTTATGTATGTATGTAGTACCTGTACAATTTGAATGTGGATCTCTACTATTATATTTGAACATGTTCATCAGATTCTTTGTTTTCACCCAGGACTTCCGTGTCTGCCTGTAACTCTGCTACTTCCTTATTCTCATGTTAGCAGGTGGAGTCAGCTTTATGTGCAACAAAGAACCTTAGACATTTGTTGGGATCACCCACAATTTTCAAACACACACACACCTGCAAACATGCATGCACATGCAATCGCATGCAGTCAGACATACACACACACACACACACATACACACACACACACACACACACACACACGCAAACTCTTTCGTGTACACAGCTCATGGAAATTTCCCCTGTAGTCAAAGACTATGAGAACACTAGGTCTAGCCTGAATGAATGTCATGTGTCATTGAAGAGACAAGAAGTTATTTGGTTAAATAAATTTAAAAAAGTGACTCACTGATGCCAAGTGTTCCTCTGCTGTGCATCAAAGCTGACCACTGTCACCACTACTGAGCATGATAGCATATCAACTGAGATATCAGCTTGTGGCAGTGGTAAGAGCTGTATAGGTCATTCTTACGTCCGCCACTTCTAAATGTCCTAGTTACTAGGTGGTAAACGCTGCAGACCTTCTAATTCAATTTATATACTGTTCTGGGGGGATTATGTTGTAAATATATAGATGAAAGGCATTCAACCTGCAGTAACACAGGGCTTTATTCAGTAACTATATGAGGACTAGAAGATTGATCATATAGTTATTTGAATATGAATAATATGTTATAGCTATTTCTTTTTGCATTATCACTTCAGAAAAAATTAGCAGTTTTATATAATGCTTGAAATCTCCATCAGTATCACCTATTGTTTAGCTAATTACTGCATAAAGGCAAGATGCATGCTTGTAGAGCTACAGATAAGCCAAAAACAAAATGATCTCTTTGTAAAATAAGTATGTTTTATGAACATCATTGTTTCTGATAAGATGCTAAAACCCTTCATGTTAACATTATCAGCATAAGAATATTATTGGATAGAGGCAGGGCAGGTTTTGCAGTTTGTCAGCACCAAACCAAATAACTATGTAATGCTGTGATCATTTGTAACATTTTGTTGATATCTTGATGAAATATAATGACTGCCACACACCATGGACTAAAATTGAAGACTACTAAATGAAAGAAAATGTCACAAAATAGTTACTGGAGTTAAAGAGAGAAGCTGTGTGAAATCACAGGGAATAATTATATAAAACAGCTTCTGAGAATGATCATTTGTGTCAATATACTGTGAAAATAGAATGCAGGACACCATGAGCACACTTAGGAAAAATTTTCAATGATCCAGCATGACAGGCATTGATGAGGATCATTATATCATGTTTGGATGGCTTGCAGCAGAAACAGATATTGCTGAACTCCAAAATGGAATTTCCATAGAAAAGATAATGATTTGTGGACTGTATTCTAAATAAAGCATATTTAGAAGTCTTTGATGGTGGCACAGCCCAGAATCCAGTTGCATCTCATTAGTCTCCACATGTTACCAAATTTCTGTAGGTAGAGAAAGCATTCGTGTGCTCAGCACATTACTCAGAATACAGATCAATTATACCTGATGGCTACAGGCCAGCAACTGAATTTTCTAAAAAACTAACTTGTAGCCATGCTTGTATATAAAAGATGACATGATTTCAAGAATGTGATGAAGATGAAGGCTTGATTTAGTATTATAAACCCATTGGCTGATGCCTGACTTGCTGACATGCACATTATTTCAGACAGATATTGCAAATGGAAAATTTGTAAACCTTTGTGTTCTGCCTCTGCAACCCTGGACTTGCTATAAGTAACACTGAGGTCACTATATTAGAGGAAAGTTAAATCCCTGATGGGGCAACCTCGGCTGAAAAACATTAGCTCTGATATGAAAGATATATTTTTCAGAGCTATCTGCATCATCCAGTTTTGTGTTTCCAGACTGGATGTTGACAAGTAGTCCTACTACCAGTGAAGATGGCAATAATAATTGAGAGAAACATTAATGAACAGACTAAGACATTGTTAAAATCTAATACATATCAGGCTAGTATTAAAAAGTATCACATTTAAAGTAGGGTATTTCAGTAGAGCAATGTGTATTACAGAACATCTGCAATGCACTTATTTTTGGGGGGATGTTACTTTTTTTTGCAGATATTTGATGTCAGGGTATTAAATTCAAAGTGTAATGTTATGTGCACTTGAGATGCAGATAGGGAGGTGTGACTTCCCTGTCGATGACTGGGAAGACCACTTTGTGTTCCATAAAGAAGAGGGTATGGCTGTTTGTTGGAAACTTCCTTTGTGGAGGTGAGGTATGACCAGTACTGCCTACTGCACTCCCCCCCTTCCACAGGACACACACACCTTCATATGGGGAAATGGTGAGGCATAAGGAAAATATATTCATACCACCCCTAATAGCAGTCTGCATGATGGTCATTCCCACTCAGTCTCTCCTAGTTTATGGGGAATGAATGGGCCAGTTAGCCAGGAGGGTTCTGATACTGGATGACTGACAGGCAGAGGAGGCAAAGATGGTCACAAAAATATATCAGGGAAACAAAGAAGCAGCTTGCACATAAATACGAAATGTTATCTGTTATGTTACCCATTCATTTCCTTATGTTTGCCCACCTGCCAGTTTCTACATATATATATTTTCCTCTGTTATAGATGGTGTTCTACCTTTGTTTGTATCCTTTGTGTTGATTCTATTTGCCTCATTTATGTTTTGTCTACCTCATATCAATCTTCTCGTAGTTACATTCCATTTAATCACAGTTGTATACAGCTAGTCCTTTTCGTGTCCATCTGTTCATTTTTTTTGTTTCCATGGCATTCTTTTATTTGTAACTGTTTGAAATTTTTTCTGTACTGTTCACATCTTCTTGGTCATTAACATAAGCATCCTACATCTTGATCTCTGTCTGCATTTCACTTTACTTTTCTGTTTCAGTGATGTAACTGATTTTAACACTATCTGAGCTGTTATCTGCTCTGCTCTCTTTCTAGTTAGTCATATACATTTCTGACCAAATAATTATATTTTCCAGTTTTTCTTTAACTGTTGTACAGTTTTTTTCCACTGTAACCAAAGTAACAGTGTCTTCATCAACACCACTCAAATACCCATTCTGTTTTAATGTTCATTTAAAATCATGTATAATAACCACTATAAACTGAATACCTCAAAATCTATAATCTCAGAATCAATCTTGTTCATTTTAATAACTACCTTTCCACCTATAGCAAAACTAGCATCCTATATTTCACCTAACACCATCCCAAAAACACAGTCAAAGACAGCCTAACACTATTTAACCTACTACAGTAATTCTGAACACTTCCAAGCTATAAATATCAACAGTATTTCCATAAACCTCACCATTGCATCCATATAACCAAACTAAGAAATGTTTTGGGTTAATAAGTAAGTACCATGTAATCAGTCTGCAAACCACTACATGTCTAACCAATAATCCATATTCAAAAGTGTGACGTCTGTGCCCTGGCCCAGCAATCAAGGAGCCTCAATCCTTACCACTAACACCAGAGAGGGCTTATCATATATGAGGAAAGGATAACAAAAACATATGGTAAAGTGCAATTTCCCTTAAGAGCACACAGAGATCACAGTCAGTCTGGGGCTGGTTGCTCCCTTGCTCCTCAGGTCCCCAATAAGACCCCCACTGGCACAGCTATAGAGTCCAGATCTCAGCCTAGTGGGCAAGCTAAAATCTCCAGTACCCTCTCTGTCCAACCAGTGCTTCATGTCCCTGCTCAAGTAGCTGACACAAACACACTTGCACATTGAGATAAGAGTTTATACAACCACAGAGACACTCCTGAGGAAGGCTGGCACAGGTTCTGCAGCTGTGCCCCTTTCTCCCAGACTATACGGTAGTACCAGCTGCCACCACCCACTAATATTATCAGCTACTCAAAGGCCCTTAAAAGGGTATCCAATTATTACTGTACAATATTATTATCCAATTGATAGATGTGACTAAATAGTCAAAGCTTATTTGGAGTGACCTGGACAGTAAACTCTATAAATATGCAATGTACTCTGGAGCTTAACTTATCCCTACACAAACCAGCCACAGTTAAAAGGTTTTAAAATATTTAATAATAAATAATTAAAACCACAAGACAATACATTCTACTACACAGTGCTAGTGAAAAGTCCAGAGGTCACACAGAAATACTTCAAATAAATCAGTAGTACAGTTCTGACATCACAGAAAAACACTTAGTCTAAACTTTGTAATTCCTAGCTATTTTTACAAGAAAACACACTTCTAAAATAACTTACTTGCATAGAGCAACAGGCAGTTCTGTGAGTTGGATAGTCAGACAAAAATGCTTAATAATATCTGGTTCTCACTGTTTAAATTGAAACTGCAGTTCTGCTAAAACATTACATCATCTTTTATACTTTCCTGGTATTCCTAGGCTGACAGAAACTGTATTTGCATTCTTTTACACTTAAAGCAATAAAGGACATTCCACATGTATATTCTGGTCATTAACTTTAGCTTTGAATAATAGGCAGGATGCTTACTCCAGACTCATCGACTCCAAATTCTATCTTCAAAGGAACAGACATAAAGTAATTTTAATTTCAAAGGACCAGCAAGAAATGCTTGACTTAGCTTTCTTTACAGCAGATGGCAATGTTACCACATTGTTTTAAGTTCAACATTCATATTTACAAATGAATCAGTAGTACAGTTCTGACATCACAGAAAACACTTAGTCTAAACTTTCTAATTCCTAGCTATTGCTACAAGAAAACACACATCTAAAATAACTTACTTATATAGAGCAACAGGCAGTTCTGTGAGTTGGATAGTCAGACAAAAATGCTTAATAATCTCTGGTTCTCACTTTTTAAATTGAAACTGCAGTTCTGCTAAAACATTACATCATCTTTTACACTTTCCTGGTGTTCCCAGGCTGACAGAAACTGTATTTACATTCTTTTACACTTAGAGCAATAAAAGACATTCCACATATAAATTCTGGTAATTAACTTTAGCCTTAAAACAATAGGCAGGATGCTTACTCCAGACTCATCGACTCCAAATTCTAACTTCAAAGGAACAGACATAAAGTAATTTTAATTTCAAAGAACCAACAAGAAAAGCTTCAGTTAGCTTTCTTTACAGCAGATGGCAATGTTGCCACATTGTTTTAAGTTCAACATTCATATTTACAAATGATAGAATTATATCCACAATTCTATCTGGCTAGGCTGGCAGCCTTCACCCATCTCTACCAGTCTTCACCAAAAGTTCAAAAGTTCCCTCCAGCATCACGAAATATAACACAGTATAGAATGAGGGAAAAATTGAGGCTGCCCATCCAATTATCTGTGTTTCCCTGAAAGGTGAAAAGGGTTCTCTCTGCTTGACATGTAGTAGAAGTTTGCTCCAGAGGTGGGGAATACATTGGAACATAAATATATCATACAAACCTGTCTTATTTATCCACTGATGAAGTTTTAGATCCTTTAATCGGGCATTTAAGGAACCATTTCCTCTGTGAAGGACTAGAAGCCCAAAAAGGGTGACATCTTTCATGACTTGAAAGGCTATATACAGATCCCCACAAAGGATTCTACAAGAGTCCAAGTACAGATAGGGCTGCCAGTCCATCCTCATGACTATGATATTTAAGCCCACACAGATCTTTTTAGTTAGTCTCCAAGGTCTCTCACTTTCAGTAATATGTTTAGACAAGTACATGCCAAAAGGGACATTACATTCGGTAAAGACTCTGATGAGATATATGTAAGGGAAATTAAGACTTCTTTGCATCAAGAGGATGTGCCTTTGGAAATTATATGAGCAATAAAGACGAATTTCTGAACTACTCCAGAGACATAATGCTCAAAAGACAAGAAAGTGTCAATAAAAATCTAGATCCCTTATGACAGTGTCTGATTAAGGGGTATGTCACATGTTTGATATGGGTGAATGTTTTCTTTACCAAAATGAACTATACTACATTTTTTCACATTTGAGACAATTGCCTTGCGTAATTGTTGACATTAACATGGTCTAATCCATGCTAGAGTAATTGCAAATCAAACAACAAATACATACAACTACAAATTTTCTCTTTCATACATAGAAATATTGTATTACATTTCTGCTTAATAACTGTAGTGCTTCCATTGCATTTTCTAATTTTAAAGTACTGCATTGTTAGCCATAGAAAAAGTAATCTATCATCAGCTATTCATTTGCTTTCAGGAAAGCGATATTTTAATCAATAATTAGCATGGATTTGACAATACTAAGATGTAGATAATGCCTTCCTTTCCCAGCTACCCAATTTGAAATAACTTTAACAAAAACAAAGCACCATCTTTATAAATATATAAATAAATAAATAAATAAATAAATAAATAAATAAATAAATAAAATAAAATATATTTATTAACCCATTATCAGCATCTGATGGTGCTGATCACAGACTGTTTGTCTGACAAAATGCATGGACATACATCAGTACCCAAGTGTCTATTGCATGACCCTACAAAGGCTAAATAACCAGATAATTCATTGACAAAAGGGGGAAAATTGGGCTAGGCTGCACAAAGGCCTCCTGGAGCACATGCCTAGTAACTACCTATAAAAGGTGAATTATGAATCAAGTCCATAATCACCTCTTGAAACTCCATGTCAATGAGCTTTCACACTTCCATAGCAATACCACTGCCCTTATGTAGTCACAGCTGCTACCCATGTCTCAATGTTTTATTCACATTTATTAAACTGTATAGGCCAAGCAATCCCTAACAGGACCAAATAAAATGGAAAATTAAAAAGTGAGTCACTGTGGTGGTCTTCTCACATAAACTAACTCTACATTAACAAGGTACTAAATGCCAACAACAAATTCCAATCTGCCAGTCTAACAAGAAATTCAGTAAAGAGATAAAATTCAGCATTAGAAAGGCCAAAGCCAAACACAAACTGAAAATAGCAATAAAAAGCAAAGATAATCACGGAGACATTAACTGTCTTTATAGTCATGTATCCAGCAGGCAACCATTTCAAAAAGAGACACCATGCTCCATTTTTTATTTCAGTGTTCAACAGGAACACTTCTAAGACCATTCTTGTTTACAATACATGTACATAAGAATTAATTCAGTCCCTAAGTCACTCTATGCCAGTATTTCAGTGACTTTAATCTCTTAAGAAATTGATGACACAATGTAGGCAGCATTTAAGTCTCCAAAGAAATGGTTCCACAATTCAACCCACATATTAAATCTATCAAAAGCAAACAGAAGCCTATGGTGCCTGCATCGGCACAATCTCCCCAGCTCCTCAAAATTCAAGATGAAGATGGATCCCTTTTATCCCTAAATATCAAATATTTTTTTTCCTCAAAAGGTTTTTTTATTTTCAATTAAAATAACATTTACATAATATTTTTTAAATATCATTTTAAATAACTACATACAATATTTACAATAGCCTGACTTTCACTTATATACATTGTATGTGATTAAATACAGAATTAACTGATCAGTTATCAGAGATACAATATTGATTATTGCAGAGTGTCCAACAAAGATATAACTTTCTTCCAAGGATTATTTACCAATGGCCTGGGATAGATTCGTAGTTCTTTGATTTTTATTTCCGTCGATGCAGTTGTCTTCAGTAAAGTGTAAAAGTCTTCCAAGGTTGGGGGCGTATTTGAATTCCACCTTCTGGTTACGCATTTCCTAGATATAGTACGTATTGTCCATAACAAATACATATTTGTCTTTTTCAGGTAGGGACCTTCATTTACATTTAGTATAATCAATGCTTTAGTTAAGGTAAAGGATTCATTAAATAAAGCTTGTAAAAAATGATTGATTCCATTTCAATATGATTTAATTTTATTACATTCATAAAAAAATATGAATCCAGTCTGCTTTATTTGACTTGTCACACCTCCAGCAAAAACTATTTGTAGTAGTACTGATCTTTTTAATTCTATCTGGTGTTATGTATGTATGTATTTCCAGTTAAATATTTTCCAGTACTGTGTGTTAGAGGTGTAATTAATGGATAGTAAGATGTTAGTTTTAATTTCTTCTGTTAACTGTAATAACTGACCTTTTGTTACGAACTGCCAGTATGATGGTTTGGGAATTGTTTTATATGTTATTAACTTTTTATATAGATTTGAAATGGAATTTTTCTTTTCACAACTATTACATATAAATTCATACAGAAAACAAATTAGAGTTGTAATATCTTTAAATGAGGAGTTATTAATTAATCTGCATAAATCTTGAGTGTACATTAGAATGCTTTGTAAGGTTAACCAGTCCTGTGTTGGAATATTGTAAGCAGTTTTTATTATATGTATATCTAAAACATTTAATTTATTTACACATTGAAACCAGCATAAGAATCCATTTTGTTCCCAGGAGGTTATTGTTCCCCTATATATTTTGAGAGAAAAGTGCTTAGTAATGGTAAATGGGGTTAAAAGGTTAAAACAATATTTTAGATCTATGTTTGCGTTGTTTTAAAAGGTTTTGTTATATTATATTGTATACTTATGCACAGTATGTACCAGGGTTTATTTGATTTGTCTACTATTTACATTTTTTTAACAGATTAAATTAATTTAATATAGCCATTGTTAATTCTTTCCAGTTGGCAAAATAATTTCGGTTTATCCAGTCTATTGTAGTTTTAAACACAGATGCTTTTATATATATTTCTATTTCTGGGAAGTTCAATCCTCCTTGTTTTCAGGGTCTAATGTGATGAGTTAGAGCTACTCTATTCTTTTTGGGATACCATAAAAATGTATTTAACATGAGTTTATTTCTTTAAGAATGCATCTTTCAGGAATTAACTGTATTGCTAATGCTACATATAGTATTTTTGGCAATAAGACCATTTGTATTAATTGCAATCTGTCTTCAAAAGGTAATATAATTTTGTTCCACTTTTCTATATATATTTTATTGTTTCAATAATGTTTTTATAATTTATTAATATTGTTTTGTTTATATTTTTGCATAACATTATTCTTAAATAATTTAGCATAAGTTCTTTTTTTTCCTATGATGGATTTATCTTTTACTTGTAGTTCTTTTTTCTTATTTAAAAATAGAAATTTTGATTTTGATCTATTAAAGTGTAGATCTGAAATCTTATAAAATTTCTCCATTACTTCTTTTAGCTCTCCTAATGACTCTCTGGAGTTTGATAGGGTTAATAAAATATCATCAGTAAAAAGTATTATTTTAGATATGTACTGGTCATAGACTTCTATTCCTTTTATTGTTGGATTATTGTGTATTATTTCTGCAAGTATTTCTATAGCCAAAGCAAATAAAATAGGAGAAAGGAGGCATCCTTGTTTAGTAACTTTCATTATATGGATAGATTCTGAGGTGAAAGGACCTAATTTAATCTAGACTAAGTTATTAATATATATGTTTTAGTAATAAGATGAAGGGAGGAGGAAATTCAAATAATGCTAAAGTTTTAAATAGATATTCCCAGTTCAGGGAATTGAAGGCTTTTTCTATGTCTAATCCGATTACAAGTGTTTCTTTATCTTCTTCACATAATCTATAAGAGTAAGTATCCTTTTAATATTATCGTGTGTGTGCCTGTTATATAAAAATCCAGTTTGATCATTATTAATTGTCTTTGAAAATGGGATTTTCATTCTGTTAGCTAGGATTGACATGAATATTTTGTAATCATTATTCAGTAATGATATAGGTCTGTATGAGGTGCAACGGTCTGATGGTTTATTATCTTTTAGCATTGGTGTTATGAGAGAATATTTTCATGAAGGTGGTATTTTTGCTTCTAGCAAAGTTTTATGAAAAGGGAGATTACTGTTGAAGGGAAGAGTTTGTAAATTTCTGTAATTATACCATCTATCCCTGGAGCTTTGTTAGATTTACTTTCTTTTATCTTGTCAACAATTTATTTGTAGGATATGTTTTTGTAGGTCTAATTTTAAGTTTTCTGGATTTTTTTTTATATTGATATGGTTTGTATCTAAGTCTATTTGGTTGGTATCTAAATCTTTTTTGAAGTGTTCCATATAATGGAACCGGAATGCTTCATGGATGTCTCCTACATCTGATACTTTTTCCCCTTTTTTCATGATATATACTACTAATGTTATTTGCTTTAGATTGTATTTTAATTGTTGTAGATAAGTTATATAGATATCTGGGGGAGGTGGCTGAGTTTATTTTTATTTTTTCCAAGGCTAGACAAGTTCTGTGTGTTAGAATTTATTATATTTTTTTATTTAATTCCTCTATTTCTTTTTTGACTTCTGGACAATTCTGATTTTTTTTAGATTTTGCTGTCAAGAGTCTGGTTTGCAAGTCTAATGATTCAGATTCCCACTCTCTAATTTTGTTTTTGTACCAGCTAAGGGTCTTACCAAATGAATATGCATTTAATGAGTCCCAAACCATGACTTTACTGATTTCTGTTGTATTATTAATTTCAGAAATAATTGTAGTTCTGACAACATCCAGGGTCTGAATTCTTTAATTTTCCTGATATATGATGGAATTCTAGTTGAGAGGATTAAAGGTTTAAACTCTATTTGGAGCTTCATTATCAGAGAGTCATGATCTGAGAAGGGGCATGAAACTATTGAAAAGTTTGATGATTTTTGTTTGTAAAACTTGAACTACAAATAATTTGTCTATTCTGGTTTGTGTTCCAAATCTATGGTCTTTATGAGAAAATAATAAGGATTTATCATATTTTACTTTAAAAGTGTCTATTAAATGAAATGAATCAATCCATCTTTTTAAGGATTTTTAAAAAGTTGCTATGTGAAAAGACTTCTTGGTGGTTTCAGAAGCTTCTAAGGTACAATTAAAGTCAACTCCCAGTATAAGATTTCCTTTATAATTGTTGGAAATAAAATCTAGGTGTTCTGTAATTGTTCCTGCTCCAGTTCCTGGGAACTAATATAGATTAGCTAAGGTCCATATTCTGTTAATAAATTTAATTATAACTAATGCTAGTAGACCTTCTTTGTCTTCATATTTATAAATAACTTTTGCAGTGATTATGTTTTTCTTCCAGAGAACTGATACTCCTTTTGTCTTTGTTCTATAGGAGGATTGAGCTAAGACTGTATAGTCCTTAGGGTTCCAAATAAAGCTATCATTAGTCTTAAAATGCATTTCCTGGAGAAATACTACTTCAGCCTTATTTAGATTTAAATATTTTTGTAAGTTTAATCTTTTATTTGCATTATTTAAGCCATTAGTATTTAATGATAAGAATGTTAAATCCATTTCAAGTTATTGTTGGAAGAAACATTTTGCTTCTTTTTTATTATTTTGATTATAGTAGTTATACCATATTCTCTGATATCACTGAATGTTATTTTTATGTGTGTAAACTTGGGAATGTAATTTAATGTTTCTTCTTCTTTAAATACAAGTAGGGTAAATTTCTGGTCAGGCTTTAAAAAAGTACTTCTATAAAACATTAATTTTAAAGTATCAAATATAGGTAAATATGAATTTCTCATTAAACATGGAATGAAAGTCATTCCTAATCTAATAGATAAAGATAGATCTATTGGATTATCACTCATACCTTTAACCAACAATATCAACTCAGCTCAATATGTTAAATTATTATATGGAGAATTTTCTTAAAAGAGATATGCAATTCTATATTATTCTATTATTATTCTATAGTATTTTATATGTCAGGATGGAATATTAGTAGTGTAAACAATTATTATGTTGACTTAGAAAATATCCAATATTTAGTTACCCTTAAGAGATCCCAAACATGTCAGATATGTCATTTTGGATAAATTAAATGAAACAGAGGAGCATACACTAAATAGGCCAGCAACAAATAGATTATTACTAAAACAATTTGACTAAAAGGACTCTGTAGGAGACAATGAGTGATCATCAATGAAATATGAATTTACTGTAGGTGCACTGTCTTCCTTTACTTTCCCACTCTTCAGCTCACCAACTTCAACTTACAACTTCAACTTACACTTATGAAAAGACATGGCTTATCAGTGGTATCCTGACTCTGAGTAGAGGTGCCCTACATTCTAGTGTGCAGTGCTTTTACATATTTATAGATTTACAAAGCAGAGTCTAAGAATGAACTATGATCACCCTGACAATTCCCACCCTGCATAGGGCACCTCCTGCTTCCAGAATGGGTAATCACATCAGGTCTAAAATTAATTTGTAGGTACCCATATGATAATCAAGACTTACCTTAGGTAAGTATTAATCAAATAGTGTAAATATCAAATAATTTGACATGATTCAACATCCATCCATCTATCCATCCATCCATCCATCCACCCATCAAGACATAATATCTAAGTGTGACATACAGAACTGTGCACCAATAACTAATCAGAAACTTGGAAAACTCTACCATGCAAAACTCTTCTTAACTGCCCAGGCATCTACCATTCTTTTTAAACTACTGTTTGATCATATAATATTTATCAATGTTTCTCCCAGGTATCTGCTTAAATATAGGTCTCTTGATATGTGTGCACATGTATGTGTGTGTGTGTGTGTGTGTGTGTGTGTGTGTGTGTGTGTGTGTGTGTGTGTGTGTGTGTGTGTGTGCGTGCGTGTGTGTGTGTGTGTGTGTGTGTGTGTGTGTGTGTGTGTGTGTGTGTGTGTGCGATAAGAAATATTGCTCTCTGGTGGCTGGTCTAAAGGTGTGGGAGACATTATAGCCCTGGAGAGCTGGCGTATTCTTCATCATTTTAAACCATATCTCAGTCACTACACAGATGTCTACTTCCTCCAGGGTGAGGAAAGCTTGTAGGGAGTGGAGTTTATTGTTTAGGTTCCTAGCATTGATCAGTAAACACCTTCATATATTCCTTTTCCTATTTCATTATATTGGTAGGTATATCTGGTTTGCATTGTGAAAAAGGTACTATGGGCAGTAGTGTAGCTAGGGTCAGCCAAGAGAGGCAACTGTTCTGAGCACAAAATGTTGGGGGGGGGATTTGAACCTAGCTGATCAGCTGACCTGGGTCTATTTAATGCAATACCAGCTTTTAAAGGTCGATATTGCAGTTGTGGTCAAACCTGAGCACTGTAGTTGTGGTCAAACCTGAGAACTGTAGCAGTCCATGTGTGGTCTGAAAAATAGAAAAGCTCTCTCTTTTTTTTTTTTTTGTACAACCTAAGCACTGTTGCACTCTGTGCAGGCAGGATATAAATTGTAGCAACTGTTATTTGTAGCAAGCAATTTGCTGCAGTTTAAACTAATGACATTTTTTTTAATTAAAACGTGCACATTAGCAATCCATGCAGGCCGGATTTAAACTGCAGCAGCTGTTTTCTACAATTGTAGCAAGCAGTTTGTTACAGTTTAAAAGAAGAATTTTTTTTAATAAAATGTGGGAAAGGAAGTTTGGGGGCAGGGCACAGGCATAGAACCAGGACCTGAATGGCTGGGGCAGGAAGGATGCAGGTGACATTCCATGTATTTGGCCACATGGTTGGTGTGCCAGTAGAAGGAATGGCCATTCCTTTTTTTTTTTAATGTTTTTGTTCATCAATGGAAGATCTGCGGTTGTGTGAATGTACCTATAATAAGCTAATTGTTACAATGCAGCAATCAGCATTTAACAGTAAAGTGTTTTTTTTCCCTCTTCAGTGGCAGTGTGGGGGCATGGATGTAGTGATTGGCATATTACAGTAAAATTATTTTTTGTGCTCTTTATTTGAAGAGCTGAGAGGGTAGTGCACCATTCTGTAGTACTGATACAGGGTACTGTCTGATCCATCTACACTTCTGATTATGTATCTGCCAATGTTTGAAATCCAGGAGGGGGATTGATGAAAGCCATAACCTAAGCAAGCACAGATTTTTTTCCTTTCCCTTTTAATGAAAAACCTCACAACTACAGGCTTTCTGCACTTCTCGGGGTCTTGTAGAGTGTTCAGTCTACTATTATCCCTCTGTAGGCAGCCTTTTAGCATTTGACATTATTAGACAACTGACTAGTGTTTACCAATAACAAGCTGCTAATATATCAACATGATAACATTTGCAAAAGCTGTAATTATGTACACCATCTCACCCAAAGAAATATTTAATAAACTAAACCCAAGGCCACTCTCACTTCTGCAGGTATATATCATATCCACATATGCTGGTGTTGTTAAGAAAACACTCCCTAAGCCTTCCAGAATCAGGACAACTAAGCATCAGCTTCAATCTAGTACCACAACTCCACTTGAATGACACAGCACAAAATTCTAAGTCATTTAATACAGGAGTCACATGGCTGAGTATACTAAACCATTTATATCCACTAAGGATGAACACACAAATGGAGTAATTGTTGAATCCATTGGTAGACATAAGGATTCTACTCTCAGCATGCCACATAAAGACACCGTGACAGTCATTTGCCTTTCATTGCTAGGATATAAAACATTACAATGTGGGAGGAGTTGGCATAATGGTGATGGTCTTTACCTCAGAGATACAAGGTACAGAGTTTGATTCTAGCCTCTAGTTATTAGCTAGACTCATAATAGTCTGTATACTATATTTGCCTGTGGACCTCTAATATCCCTCATACTAGGCACATTTGATTGTAACCTCATACTGGCCCATGTGGGTGTGAATAATTTGAAAAGTTCAACCAAAGGGAACATACAAAAATACATTTTTTGTGTGCAATGCAAGCAAGAATGATCCCAAATGTAGTTGTATCACTATCCAGAATTATGCCCAGATTCAAGAAAAAATAATTGATTTTAATAACTGGGAAGTAGCTGATGCCATTCAAGGGATGTCTACTGACATCCATTTGGGACAAAATCATTGATGACTATACTTGAGCAACCTCCCAAACCTGTTGCAGCAGATGCACATGGGATATATGCAAATGATGCCGAGGAAAATCAGATGTTTCAGTGAATTGGCAATTCTGAATGCCCATGACTTGTTTCACCATTTTAGTAGACAATTTTAGACCAATAAAACCAAACCCCACTAGCTGCAGACATGCATATTTTGGCCTTATTATGACATCCACAGCACAAGCAGAGTATTTGACTAAGCATTAGAAACACAGGACTGTTATACCCAGCTGATGTCCATTATCATTAAGGTCACTGGAAAATATCCCAAACAACAAACTAAAACAATGAGTATGAAGGTCACTGAAAAAACAATCAGTAAAAACAAAATGAAAACTCCAGCAAAGCTAGAACTTCCACTGAGTGACCTCCCAAACCTCTTGTGCCAGAGGCACATGGAATATATGCAAATGATCCTTATGAACATCAGTTGTTTCAGCAAATTGGCAATTCTGAATGCCCATGACTCGTTTCGTCATTTTAATGGACAATTTCAGGCCAATAAAGCCAAACCCCACTAGCTGTGGATATGCATATTTTGGCCTTGTTATGACCTGACTGATTGGTTTTTCAGTGACTTTCTCACTCATTGTTTTAGTTTGTTGTTTGGGATATTCTTGCAGTAACCCTAATGATAATGGGGATCAGCTAGGTATAACAGCCCTGTGTTTCTAATGCTTAGTCAAACACTCTGCTTGTGCTGTGCTGATGACATCATAAGGCTGAAATATGCATATCCACAGCTAGTGGGGTTTGGCTTTATTGGCCTGAAATTGTCCATTAAAATGATGAAACAAGTCATGGGCATTCAGAATTGCTAATTCTCTGAAACACCTGATGTTCATAAGGATCATTTGCATATATCCCATGTGCCTCTGATAGAAGAGGTTTGGGAGGTCACTCAGTGGAAGTTCCAGCTTTGCTGTAGTTTTTATTTTGTTTTTACTGATAACTCTACTTGCTTAGTAAATCATTTCCTGGACTTTCATGTTATGGTCTCCACATATTGGCCAAAGCTGCCCCCTATAGTGCCTTTTTATCCAAAATCCACCTACTGAGCATCCTAATATAGCAGAAATACCTCACTAAATTCCAGTTCTGACTATGTCAAGATTGTTTACTCAATACTTGAAGTTTAAATAATGAGCTGCCTGATCCTGAGGCTCTCCTGCAACTTGAGCACATCAATATTTTTGTAATGACTTCAGTAAAAATATAGCACTTCCTCAGTACCAATGGTTCAATGCCTATCACACTTTGAGAGGGGAGATAAATATTTGTCAGAAACATTGTTATCTCCAGACAGATTCGTTGTGACCTTCAACAAGGGCATTTTGAAGTCGAAATCACTCTAAACAAAATAAATGAGTACTTCATAGCCATTTATGCATCCCTGTCCATGTCCATTGTGACCATGAAACATTTTAAATATGTTAACTGAATTGCCCATAAGTCACAACACTTTTATGATGGGGGCATTTCAATTATCTAATTGTTAAATGGAAGGCATGCAGTACTAATAATAACACTGCTCAATAATTCCTTGAAGTAATAAATGCAATCTTCCAGGAACAACTAGTCAACTTACCCAACAAGAATCCTAACATTGTTGAATTTGTCCTAACAAATATAGCTCATTTGCACACCCACCTCCTTTATCTACATCCTCAGTTAAATCTATTCACAATACAGTAGTCTTCTCTGTCCAACTCACAAACACCTCCTTAGTGAAGGACTTTAGAAAAGCAAAGTTCATAAAAGTCCATATGATGAGCTTTTAAAGTTCCACTGCAATAACTCTGCCCCATGCAGTCACAACTGCCACCTATTCCTCAGTGCTGTGTACATGCTTACTGAGATGTATAGACCAAGTAGGAACAAATATAATGGAAAATTTAAATATGAACCACAACAGTGCTCTACCTATTAAAATAAACTCCATATTAAGAAAGTTACTGAATGCCAGCAACACATTCCAATCTGCCCACCTAAGAAGAAACTCTATAAAGGGATAGAAATCAGCATTGGGAAGGCCATAGCCAGACACAAACTGAAAATAGCAGCAGAAACAAAGAATAGTTGCAATTATTCTGGCTGATGCTAAAGATAATTATGGCTGTAAACTGTTAATGAGATACTTCCTGTAATACAGGAAAATGGTAAAAGAAGCCAAGGATAATTATAACTCAGTCTGGCAATTAGTAAAGAGGATTAAGGCTGTGATAGGCTGTTTAATTCCTTCAGCTTTCTATTGTTTACTGTGTGACCTTGAGTAAGTCATTTAACCAGACATTGCTTCTGTAAATTGTAAATCTGAGCTATGCTCTTTAATGGCCTCCTTGCCTGCATGCCTAGGAACTACCCACATACCACTTCTTCAGCTATATCAGGAAAGAAAGAAATAACATCCAAAAAGACTCCTTGCTAATGCACATTAATGATACCCACTCTGACTCAAAGGGTATTGCTAACATAGTAGCAGATAAATTTAGTGCCAATTTTATGCAAGCCAGAATTGTAGCTAGTTTTCTGGTGCCCTCTCAACTCAAACTTAAGGAAAAAGAAGTTGTGAAACAAACAAAAAAAGGTCTCATCTCCACTCTAGCAACTACATAACAAGCTGCTTGATAAAACTGTAACAAACAGTTTACTACAGTTGCTACCACAATCACGCTAAGTGCATCAGTGTTTCAGTCAGCATCCGCATTAATTTGTGAAGGTGCAATATCCTCTTAGCTTCATAAATTAACGCCACTATTGCCATCCTTTGTCACTGATACATGACAGTTTTGCCCCCTGATAGTTTGCACCCAGAGCAGACTTCCCATTTGCCCCACTCTACTTAGCAAAGGCCTATTTACTGTAACTCAAACCACATACCTTACAGAAACCCAACCTTTAACATTTCAACATTCAATAAACTCTGCTCTGGATAAAGAGCATCAGTGATAAAAAAACACAACACTTCACTTTGTTGGTAAAAACAGAAGTATCTATCTATCTATCTGTCTATCTATCTATCTATCTATCTATCTATCTATCTATCTACCTATCTATCTATCTATCTATCTATCTATCTATCTATCTATCTATCTATCTATCTATCTGTCTATCTATCTATCTATCTATCTATCTATCTATCTATCTATCTATCTATCTGTCTGTCTATCTATCTATCTATCTATCTATCTATCTATCCATCTATCTATCTATCTATCTATCTATCTATCTATCTATCTATCTATCTATCTGTCTATCTGTCTATCTATCTATGTGTGTGTGTGTGTGTGTGTGTGTGTGTGTGTGTGTGCATGCTCATGATTTTCATAGGTTCATAGGTTGGTACTAGGCTATCAGCCCTAGGGCCCATACAAGCCTAGCCATAACAATTCCCTGGCTATTTCTTCCCACATTATTTACTTTCCTGGACCCCTGTCTAGCAGGGCGACTTTTTTTTTTGTTGTTTTCATTTTTACTTTTTTCTTCCTGAACTTCTAATAAACGTTATTCTTACCTGACTACCTGCCATTCATTGCTTTTGTTCTTTTCTTCCTTTTCTATTGCTAGAAGTGGCTTTGCCTTGCTCTGCCCCTCTACTGCATTTTAGCACCTTTCTGGCAGTTCTGCTGTTATAGCACACTGTCCTGCTGCACAATACTGCTGCTGTAGTATCCCATCATAGTATCATCACTCATACTGTCTCATCTAACCCTGCAGCACTTGGTGGCCTCCATGCATGCTCTATGTCCTCAGTCACATTACTATTCTGTATTGTGTGTTCCAATCTGCAGTAGTCATGGCCTCTGGGCCTGCACTACATGCCTTTTAACCACATCCTTAGACTACTGTATATTCCTGTAGTTTCACTTGACCTCCATGTTTGTGCTGTGTATATCTTAGCTGCATTATTATTTGCATCACCGTATGGATTCCATACTGCCAGTGGTTTCCATCTCTGCACTGCACAAGCTTCAGATCCAGTAATTTCTTTATTTATTTCATTGTATGTGTCCCACGCTCTGTGGTACTTGTGTTCTTGTATTACAATACTGCTTTGTGTAACTCCTACAGCTTCTTGGCTCATGTGCCTACATTGTGGTCATAATCCACTGTATGTGTGATTATAAACCCCTTTTTTCATCTTTTTTTTAATTTAGTGCACTATAGTACTTTAGAATAATTTTTTACTAGGATTGCATACATTTTGTGATTCTCTGTATATGGTGTGATATGGCATAGAATTGTCCCCTGTAAGTATTTGTGTACATTTATTTAGTCTCCATGACTACTGTTCCATCTGATATTCATGTACCAGACTATCCTTCTTCTGTATCCTGAGAACCAGTACACATTTATGTGGTCTCCACATATCTGTATACATTTATTCAATATCTGTGAGTAATGTCTGATTCATTATTTACTGTGCTGAACCTCCCCTTTGAAACGTAATCTTCTACTGAATGTATTAATCTTCATTGTATACCGTAATCTAACCTTAGTCTCCTAAAATGTCAAGACTCATCTCTAAAAATACATACCTCTATTGCCATGGGACCACACTCAGCTCTCACTTTATCTGTAGCCAACGTTTTAACCCTAGGCACACTGAGGTAGTGTACCAACTGCTTTATGTTCAGTGCATACCCTTGTTACAATTTAACACAGAGTCCACTTATGAGAAATGTAAATACCTTTTTAGACTGGAGGATAATGTTTCATAAACCACAGATATAAGTAAAAACTTACTCCCACATCATTATAATGCAGCATAAAAACCCACATATGCTGAGGTGCTGAAAATAAATCTTCTCAAGCATATTAGAGAGTGTTATAGTGGACCCAGACTACAGCCACATATTTTCACCACAACAGTCAACTGGCACCTACATATACAATGGTATTCACTAATTGCACTCCAAACTTGAGTCAATCTGGCTGCATGACTACATCTGTAAGAATATTGCAACATTCAGCTTCCCATGACAATGTCCTAGCTATAGATTAATATGTTGTCAGACATACTGATTTTACACTCACCAGGATGTGTATGGACAAGGTGATAGTTAGCTGCCTTTTGGGAACTAAGATTCATCTGATCACCAGATCCCTAAATTCTCTTCATCCAAAGTACATATATAACATAGTCATTGTTCATGTGAAAGGAAAAAGCATAGTCTCGACCCTGTGCTAAGTGAAGAGAGTCATGGTTTCACTCTCAGGATATGTAGCTGATGCTGGGAAAAATCTAGTCTTCAGCAGCAGCTGGCATTTGCCAGTTATGATGCTACAAGTGAAGCAAAAAATAATTGACTTCAACAACTGGTTCAGGAACTGTCCTAAATCTAGAGGAATTCAGAATATGTTTGCATTAGAAGAAATAGTTGGCAATCCTGTCTACTGTGCCACAGATAGCCTGTAGTGCTCCCCTCAGGGCTTCTGTGATGCCCGTGCACTGGCCCAGCAATCAAGGAACCTCAATCCTCACCACTAACACCAGTGAGGGGCATCCACAGGAGGATAACAAATATACACACAGTAAAGTACAATTTCCCTTAAGAGCACACAGATATCACAGTCAGTCTGGGTCTGGTTTCTCCCTTTCCCTCCAGATCCCCAATAAGACTCCCCACTGGCACAGCTATAGGGTGCAGACCTCAGTCTGGTGGGCAAGCTAAAGCCTCCAGCACTCTCTCTGTACAACCAGTGCTTCATGTCCCTGCCCAAGTAGCTGACATACAAACACTTTGAAATAAGAGTTATATGCAACCACACATACACTCATGGGGAAGGCTGGCACAGCTTCTCCAGCTGTGCCCCTTTTACCCAGATTATATGGTAGAAATCACTGCCACCACCCACTAATATTTATCAGCTACTAAAAAGGCCCTTATGAAAGGGTGTCCAATTCTACTGTGCAATATTATTATCCAAATGGTAAGTGCAACTGAACAGTCAAGGCTATTTGGAGTGGTTTGGACAGTATCACTATATACATACAATGTACTCTAGAACTTAAATTATCTCTACACAAAACAGCCACAGTTGAAAGGTTTGAAAATATTTAATAATAAATAATAAAAACACAAGATAATATGTCTTACTACACAGTGTTAGTGAAGAGTTCAGAGATCACAGAGAAATACTTAAAATAATACAGTAGAAAAGTTCTGACATCAATACAGAAAAAAAAACTAATCTAATCTTTCTATTTCCTAGTTATAGTTAAGAGGAAATACAGTCGTAAATAAACTTACATATAGAGCATAGGCAGTGCTGGTGATTTGGATGTTCTCAAGACAAATGCAAAATGCTCTCTGATTCCCTCTCTTTAAATTGATAACAGTGCTGCTTCACATTACATCATTTATAACATTCCCAGGCTAACAGAAACTCGGAGGTTAATAGCCCTTTTGATCTTGCAGTGGGTCAGGAAGCCAGAGCAGTAAAAGAAATTATACATGTAAATTCTAGCCATTAACTCTGGAATCAAAACAATAGGAAGAGTTCCTTTATTTGGACATCTTGGCTCCGAGTTTTGACATCAAAGAATTGACTTACTAGCTTTGTTACAGCAGAGTGCACTACTGTTACATTTTTTCAGTTTCACATTTAACACCATTTTTCCCATTTAAGAGAACAAGCCTGTTGCTTATATTAATATTTACTAATGACAGAATTATCTACAAAATTCTACCTGGCTAGGCTGGCAGCCTTCATCCATCTTCACAGCTTCCATATAATAGCTAAGACACTTTCTACCTCGCGCTGCCCTTTTTAGGTAGAGTTATCTTCTAGGTGTTCCAGTTTAACAAATTCTAATCCGATTTGTATCAGTTTAACAAATTCTAATCTGATGTGTATCAGCTTATAGGGATACTTCTACATGGTGTTACACCACATACAGATTAATCACAAGATGTATGCAGTGCTAGTAAAAATATTCAAAACTTCTATACTGCACCAAATAAGGAATAAGTGAAAACAGGGATTATAGTCTCACAACACAGTAGATTACAGCCACAAAAACCAACATGCTGCAGGAGTTACAATAAAGCAGTATAGCAGTACAGGAACACAAGCCCCACCAAAATGAATGCATTTGAAGCTTGTGTAGTGCAGAGACAGGCTTCTGTTCAATACTAGAAGTCTTAAAATATGTATGACCTTAAGACCTTCCTTACCCTTGAATAATGACACATCTGCATTCTTACTGAAATGTGGTTTCAATGTATTGACAATACAATTTATCTACACCTGGGTTTATCCCCCTGTCACTCACTCAGACCCTTGGTCAATATCAGGGACATATCTATATTTATCTGCAATCCTATTACCTCATAGCAAAATCAACATGATAATAACCTTGAACTCTTAGTGTCTACAAATCAGTCCAATTCCTATATCATTTTCAGTTGTAGCCCTCTTCATGTCCCCCACAAATCAGTTCTACTTCAACCAGTTGGAGTCTTTAGCTACCAAGTACAACACAATCATCCTGAGAGACCTAGAATATCCATCATTTAACTAACAAATTTATACTACAAGCAATAACCATGCAAGGGGGTTCTAAACCTTATTAATACCAAGTCTCATAAAAACGTGCCTTCACCTACTAATAGTTCTAGTCTCCTTGATACAATCCAGACACTAAGCTGTCACACTCAGATAATGAGTCCAACTAACCATACTGTAGCCAGAGATTTATCTAAGGGAAACTGCCTAGCACCCTGTTATGACTTCATGAAATTCAAAGTCACACTCTCTTCTGGGGACCCTGTTACAAAAGTAAATAATTACATCTCTGATTTTACTCTCTATTATACCTTTCCATTGAAGCATCCATCCTTGTCCATCACTCATATAATGGTAAAATTATGAATAAGTCTCTTTGATGGAATCTCAGCATCAATAAACTACTATAAAAGAAAAAAATACTATTTCCCTAAGGAATAAGCTCACATCCGACCATTGCAAAAGTTACCTTAAACAGGTCTGCAAAGTCCTGAAGCAAAAGGCCAGATGTTGTGAAAAAACAACAATGACCTTACAGCTGAGTGACGTCTCCAGGCGTTTCTGCAGTTACCTCCTACTGTGCCTCTAGGCGTCAAATATTGCCTTATGATATTTGCATTAATAATTCCAAAACCATGCTACATACAAAGTATCAGAATGTTTTATCTTGAAGCATACATGGTGGCAAACACAATTGCATTGCTATATTACATCTGTCAATGACTATTTGTTAGAACTCTAAGGTGATAATGTCATTTTTAAAGGCTGAAGCCACACCCACTGGGATTTAAAGGTACAAATTCCAAAGAGGTGTACTGGAGGGAATGAGTTAATATTCTCACCCCTTCCAGGGATACTCATAATGAGTTCTTCAACTATGTAAAGAAATTCAGGACCAATGGCCAAAACTGCCTAGAAATGGTATCAAAAGACACCATAGTCATCACAGGATTCAAGGTCGTCTCCTATCAGTGCTGAACTTCTGGTTTATTCAGTATCTCCTCGGGGCTTGTCCTACTACCAACACTAACTAGTATGACTCAGACTTACTAGTATTATTTGTATTGTCATAGAGCAAATTATTATGTAACTCATAAACCATGGGATCTGTAATCTGTGGTCCCTCAATCTCACTCAGTTTGCTTTTAAGAAGGGTCGTTCCTGCCTACTGAATCTTGTACGATTCTTTAAAAGTGTGGCTGAAGCACTAAATAATGACTTATGTGGATACACATCTCATTTAGGATCATAGGATCAGGATCATAGGAGGTTACTAGGCTATTGGCCCTGAAGCCCTCATAAGCCTAGCCAAGAGTTTATCCCATGTTTAGACAAGTCAGCACCTGATGCCCCTGTCCAGCAGGGACATGGGTGGAATCGCAGGGGTATATTTTCTGTTTCCCATCCAGTTATCCAGGTTGCACTTAAAATGGGGTAAAGAGGTACTCTGCTTGATGTGGAGAGAGAGTCTATTCCATAGATTGGGGAGTCTCGTGGACACATATCTGTCCCGCCAACAAGTCCTGTTGATGTTACAGAACAGGTTGAGGCCACATGTGTGAGTTGCTCACTTCTGAGGAGTCTGTATGAACTGAGTAGAGAGATAGGGCTTTTAGCCGGTGTATGTCAGATGTTTGAGTGCATGGATTCTTCTGGTGAGGAACCTCTGTGGTCTCTCCAGCTGCATGTGCTTTGCGAGGTACATGCCAAAAGGGGCATTGTACTCACTAATGGGCCTTATAAGGGAAGAATACAGGGATGTTATAACCTCCTTGCCCCTGGATGAGATACCCTTACTTATGAGGTCAGCCATGTAGAAGGCTTTCTGTACAACAGAAGCAACATAGTGGTCAAAAGTCAGGCTGCTATTAACCTAGGTGCCCAAATCCCTCACGACTGATTGCATGCTTAGGACATTGTTATTAATGTGATAATTTTTGGGGATGTCACTCTCCCCAAAGGGGATAATAATGCATTTTTTGGTATTCAACTTGAGGCCATGTTTTTAGCACCAGTCATTTGTCTGAGTGAGACCATCTTGGAGGATGTCTACATCACTAGGAGAATTGATGACAGGAAACAGCTTGCAGACATCTGCAAACTTGGTCAGCCATAGCCCACTAGTTTTGGCCTGCACCCCAGAAAAGTATATACCAAATAACAGAGGCCCTAAGACTGAACCCTGGGGTATGTCTCTTGTTACGTGTCTACTGCTTGAGGTGGCTTCCCCTATTTTGACTAGGTGGGTTCTATCAGTAAGCCAGTTTGCTACCCTTCTGGTAACATACAGATTGATACCTAGTTGAGACAGTTTGTCTATTCTGCCCAAGTGGGGAATAGTGTCAAAGGCTTTGGCCAGGTCAAGGTAGGTAGTGTGCACTGTCTTCCCCCCATCCATGGCTTTGGTGACTGCCTCAAAGAAGTCGACCAGATTTAACACACATGATCTCCCCTGGATGAACCCAAACTGTGGGATCGATTGCTTGGTGGTTGCAAATGTTCTTGTTAATGAGGTCCATGATAATCCATTCCCATGGCCTTGATAAGGTATTTGACATCATCCTATACTCAGGTATTATTGACAATTTCACTGCCGATGTATTAATCTCTACTTATTCCACTTGACAGTAAACTGGCTGCCTGATAAATCACATGCAGTTTGGATCAGTGGCACATTGTCCTCTAAAATGTTTATCACTAGTGGCACCCCACAGGCCTCCATGCTGGGTCCACTCTTCCTTGTCTTATACTTCTCAGATGTCCAAGCCTAGGACAAAGGTCTATAGCTAGCAGCATTTCCTGATAAGAATAGACTAAGCACTATCATAAACCTTTCTACTGATACCTATGCCCCATAAAAGGGATCAAACTACACTAGTATTTTGTGGAATGGCCAGGGTTAAAGTCAGTGATAATCAGTATAGTATAGTACTGTTTGGAAAATGAGAAAACCCAACAACATAAAGGTTATACCACCCTCAGAGATTATGCTGTTATTATGGAATGGTGCACACTCATGCACAATGAGCTTTCCTTTGACAACTAGTTATCAACCATAGATCAGAGATTGTTCTACCTTCCCAACAAAATAACAAAGGCATGTCTGGAAATTCCAAGAAAATCATTGGCCCATGTAACTCATCCCTAATCAGGCCTGTAATAGAACACATAGTACCACCTTTGACATTTATCACTCCAAACACTTTGCCCAGCATGAAAGGCTACAGTGCCCCCTAACCAAGAAAATCCTAAGTATGAGCTCCTTAGGTTACACAGATGGATGAAAAACCCTGTCACCTTACACCACTTCCTATAGTCTCTTATACAATGTATCTCTTTAACATGACATATTTATAAAAAAAAAACAAGCCTTCTTGGATCTCTTACATTGGTTGGAATAATGCTTAAAGTGTTTACCTCACAGACACAAGGTACTCAGTTTGATTCTCACATTTGATCACTGTCTGGTTAATGGCTAGACATGTTTTAGTCTACAGACTGATTGCCTAATACTTACCTATGAACCTATAATTCAACAAACTGGGAAAACCACAATTCAGAGCTGGATCATGGTCAAATGAAGCCCTAGGCAAGGTAATGGATCAGGGCACCTCCCCCCATACACAGATCTCCTTCCCCACAGTCATTACAATGTCCCATTAGTTGGTTATATCTCCCCAGTTACCATAAACACTGTTCATACCTCTCCATGCACATACTGTGTTCTGTTTTACTTCTACAATTATTACAGATATTGGGTTTTAATTTAAAACTTTTATTTCACACTTTGTAGAACAAACACTGATAGACATTTGCTAAACAAAGCAATACAGTCTCACAATAAAAACAGACTTAGCAATAAAACCTCTTTACACACACACACACACACACACACACACACACACACACACACACACACACACACACACACACACACACACCTACTTCTTACTTGTCTGTTCATGGTCCGTAGTCCAAACATCTTATATTCAAATTTTGCAAGCGTTCACACATTCGCACACACACACATCTTACTTGTCCATCCATGGTCCGAAGTCCAAATGTCTTCTTGTATTCAAATTCCATGTGTGCACTAGATGAAGATGTAAACAGTTCACACAGATGCAACAGTTGTGTGCAAACTGATGCAAAGTACGTTCTTAAAGAAAAACACCCTTTAAAATGTTTTGTCTTTCTTTTTTAAATTAAGAAAATGAATCTCCCAGCCAGTAGGCTGTTGCCCAGGTAGTGGGTCCCTCCCTCCCAACCAGTGGGCCCCAGGTGACTGCCTTGGTCACCTAGTGCTGGATCCAGCTCTGCCACCAGTATCTGCTCTAAATATCTAAACAGCCATTAGAATATAAAAAAAACTTGTTAAAGTGATAGATGTCTTTTCCAAATGATTTCCTACCCATGAAAAGCCCCACTATATCAAACAATGAAGCTCCAAGAATCTCTTTAAAATCAGCCTAGATGAGTGAATAGGGATATATAAGTTCTCCCATGGGCTGTGTAGTCAGATCCTCATAGACAGTGGAAACAAATAGCTAGGTTTTCTCTAACTACTCTCCTAATTGGCTATTGGGCTAAAAGCCTAGCAATGACTTATGAACTGTAATACTGCATTTTCACTAGGATGCTAGATTGATACATTAAAGTCAACAGGTGGGAATACTGAACAAATCGTAATTTGGAGGGCATGAGTTACCTGGGGGAAATGTAAGCTCAGAAAGAGGCTGCAATGATAGAAGAAGTATCCCATGTGACAGACATTCCTGCATTACTGCTCAGGCAGGACTGCTACACCAGGAAAGACCCTTGGGATAAGATATTGTTAATTCTTTTTTCATAGCTGCTGCTGGGTAGTGTGTGCTCATGGCCTGCCATGACAGATGTTGTTCTCTTTGAACAATTTCTCACCATAACTGCTGCTGCTACACTGTATGATCTCTATGCCGAATCAATGTAGGACGCATTAGCACACTTTGAAGTTATGACTTCATCTTTAAGGATGCAGGTAACACAAGTTACTGCAGCAAACACAGTCCAACGTTTTTTTTAAATATACTATGCATGTCATGAAATAATTTCCATACTGAAATACAAAATGTGGTAGTGTGCCCAGCTTCAAATCAGAGTGCTATACAATACCTTAGTACCAACCTGCAAACATACAAATGGAGAGAATTTTTTAAGACTGCTATAGCTATAGTAACTGACTGAATAATATTTTTAAATACTGTACATGTACATAGGCTAAAAATCAAATTGCTGCATTTCAGAAACGTATCCTGCCCTAAATTTGTAATGAGATAGTATAAGATGAGATAATATAAGAAAAACGTGTCTTGCTACTTTGTGAAGCAGTTAATTGAAGTACTCCCATTTTGCTGGTCACTGCAGCTGAACCTGTCCATTTCTATATTGTCTGCAGTGTGTGCATTCACTGCCTGCACTTTGTTTAACTACTCAGGACCCACAACTACATCTTTGTACTGTACAGTTTGCACTGAATAAGTGTAATACTGTCTATAAATTCACATTAATAGTATTGTTTGTCAGTCAGAAGCAACTCTATATTCAATGCACATTCTAAGCACACTCTTTAACTCAAAACCTCTTATTTATCTGGGTCCACCATAGGGAGTATTATATCTGACACTAATATTTATCTGGGTCCACCATAGGAAGTATTACATCTGACCCTAACACAAATGAACAAAGCAGTGAAGATCTTTGAATACAACACACAGAGCTATCCGTGGAGGAGCACCTGATCTGTGATATATAGCAATAAGTAGCCTGTTTTTTTTTGCTTATTTTTAGTATTTATTGCTTATTCTAGATATTTATAACAATTGTATTGTATACTGCATACTTGTACTGTATTTCATAGCTATTGGCTCACTGCTGGTTTTCTGCTGTGCTGTGATAAACATTTCTGTAGTGTTTTCTGCCTAAAATAGTTTAGGTCATAACTGTAATATTCTCCATATTCCTGATTGTGTTTGTGATAAACATTTCTGTAGTGTGTTCTGCCTAAAATAGTTTAGGTAGTAGCTGTAATATTCTCCATATTCCTGATTGTGTTGTGGGCCTAGTTGTTTGTTAGAGGCTGTTTTCTGAGCTCATTGTCCAGGCCATCTTAGCAAAGACCATCCCCCACTTCAGTGAGAGTTTAGTGTCTATGGTCATTGTGTAGTTGGGTTGCCTGGTCTACAGCTTGGAGAAAGCACCTCATTGGTTCTTTTGAACTTTTTTTAAAGTTGTTTAGGTTTCTACTTTCTGTTACTTAAGAAGATAACTTGAGTGTTTCAGCCATTACACACAGAGCAATTCGAGGAGGAGCACCTGATCTGTGATATATATCAATAAGTAGTCTGTTTTTTTTTTGCTTATTTTTAGTATTTATTGCTTATTCAAGATATTATAGCAATTTTATTGCATACTGCATACTTGTACTGTATTTCATAGCTATTGGCTCACTGCTGGTTTTCTGCTGTGCTGTGATAAACATTTCTGTAGTGTTTTCTGCCTAAAATAGTTTAGGTCGTAGTTGCAATATTCTCCATATTCCTGATTGTGTTGTGGACCTAGTTGTTTGTTAGAGGCTGTTTTCTGAGATCATTGTCCAGGCCATGTTAGTTAGCAAAGGCCATCCCCCACTTCAGTGAGAGTTTTGTGTCTATGATCATTGTCTAGTTGAGTTGCCAGGTCTATGGCTTGGATAAAGCACCTCATTGATTCTTTTGAGCTTTTTTTTTAAAGTTGTTTCAGGTTTCTATTTTCTGTTACTTAAGAAGATAACTTGAGTGTTTCAGCCATTACACACAGAGCTATCTGTGGAGGAGCACCTGATCTGTGATATATAGCAATAAGTAGCCTGTTTTTTTTGCTTATTTTTAGTATTTATTGCTTATTCAAGATATTATAGCAATTTTATTGCATACTGCATACTTGTACTGTATTTCATAGCTATTGGCTCACTGCTAGTTTTCTGCTGTGCTGTGATAAACATTTCTGTAGTGTTTTCTGCCTAAAATAGCTTCCCACCCTCCCTGCCTATTGGCATCTTGTCTTTATATCTGCTGGCCTTGCAGTTGCCCGCCCCTACTCTATATTTGAACTTGGACACTCCTCCCAGTCTAGTGCCATTAGCTCATTCTACCTAATACAGAGAGAACATCTGAGAAGGCAAACCCAATTAGTTTCTGTCCTTCTGTTCCTCCTTTCTCCCTTTCTAAAAAAAAAAAAAAAAAAAACAAATTGCCTGAATCTCCTTGTGTTCTAACTGTGCTTCTCAAACATTTTGGAAATATAGAGTATATTTTAGTGCAGGGCGGCCACGGTGGTGCAGTGGTTAGCATTGCTGCCTTACAGCAAGGGGTTCTCTGGTTCGATCCTCGGCTGGGGTGCCTTCTGTGCGGAGTCTGCATGTCCTCACTGTGGTTGCATGGGTTTCCTCTGGGTGCTCCGGTTTCCTCCCACATCCCAAAGACATGCTGTAGGTGGATTGGACACTCTCAATTGACCCTAGGTGTGAGTGTGTGCCTTCTGTGGAAGGTTGGGTGCCGGGCTGACAACTCAACACCATAAAAACTCCACTGCCAATCATGAGCGGGCAGTGATCCGCTGTGACAACCCCTAACTGGGAAGAAGAAGAGTATATTTTAGTACATTTATTAAAACTGTATTTGCCTTAATATTGCTACAACTGAAGTGCTGTAGGTTGTACTGCATCTGATTTTTTTTAGTCTTGTTTTAGCTGCTTTTCTGTATATATAGACATTTCTGTATATGTAGACTAGCTACTTTACTGTATTACTGCCTCTTAAATCATTTTTCAGTTGTGCACTTGCCTTGCTTCATTCAAAAAGTTTTTAATTGCTAATTTTGTAGAGTTTTAATTGTATTTACTGATTAGGGCTGCACACTCAAGTGCATTAGCCTTTTGTTTGTTTATTTATGTAGTATTGCATTGTTTAGCCTGTTTTAACAAAAAAAAAAAAATACTACATTGTTTGCTCATTTCCCACCTTTCCTAGTTAGTATAGTCCAGATCCCAGGCTTTGCTGGTTTCAGGACTTTATTTTCTGTGTTCAGAGCTATCCAGACCTTGCTGTGGTAGAGGGAAGTCCTACTGCTTACCAGTGGGAGTGGTGAGCATTGTACTGCCTATCTAACACTAGAGGAGTGGTTTCCAGCTCTGAAATTGTAATTTAATTAGCCTTTTTAGGCTGATTTCTATCCCCTTTCTACTTTCTGGCTTAAAAACATGTGTGTTTGCACATTTTTTGTATCGTGCAGCACCGCGGAGCTATGGTTAAACTATTCCAGGTGCCAGAAAGTCTGTTCTTCAAATTTTCCCTTAGAACTAGCTGGTTTCTCAGTAGTAGCACTAAAATATGAACCCCTGTGACTAGCACTTGCTCTAGAACCTGCTGGAAAGCACTAGGAAGCCTTAAACTGATACAACCACTCACTTCTCCTTGCTAATAAGGAGAAATTAATCGTAGGCACTAAAGAGCCTATAACTGCAAAGGTAAGGGAAAACAGCTATTGTACTTTACAAAAAAAGCACCTAAACAGGCATGTCCAAGGGTCAGCTTCTGGTGATTTCTCCTGTCCACCTGGTGAATCTGGGCATACTGGGGCAATGCAGCAACTGCCTCATGTACACAGACAACCCTCTCCTCCTACCACCCAACATTACAACTTGCGACAGATGCACTTACATAACCAAACTGGAAGCAAACCTCTTTTCAGCCAAGATTGTACTAGACAGTCAAGTGGAGAAGGTTAACTCCTGCACTACACCTCAAGCAACACATAGCCCTTCAAAACCCACACCATCAAAACGCACACATAGCAACACCAAACCCACATATGCGAAGGCCCTTAATATTAACCTGCCCAAGCAACAAGGACCTCCGAAGCTGAAATGCAAACAAACACCAGTCACAACCAAAGTGACACATAGCTCACAACACCAGTGTGCCACCCAACAACAGCCCCTAAGGCAAGACAACGTACCCAACACTTTAGTCACAGGTGACTCTATAGTCAGGCACACTGATGTCCCACTCACTAGGGTAAACAAGGAGAAAATTACAGTCAGCTGCCTGTCGGTTGCCAGGATCCACCACATAACCCATGCACTCAAGTCACTCCACAACAAGTACAAATGCGACTCTGTCACTGTCCATGTTGGAGTGAATGACTTGAGACATACCTCCCTGGGCTACATGAAAAGAGACATGGAAGAGCTCTCAGATCATGTGGTCCAGGCAGGTATGACCCTAGCCCTGAATAGCATCCTGCCTTCGCCCAGAATGATACCACAGTATAAGAACAAAATGATTGACTTCAACAATTGGCTAAGCTTCTGGTGTCATTCAAAGGGGATGCAGTATCTGTCTGTCTGGGATGACATAATCGACAAACCACGATGCTTTGCCAGAGATGGTCTGCACCTGTTGCCCCTGAGATTCAAGTTACTGGCTAAAGCTCTTGCCACCCCTATAGTGCCTTTTTTAGGCAAGGTTCAAAGGACAAACCCACCACTGTAACAGATACAAGCATGCAAAATCTGAAGGTAATGCTACTCAATGCTAGAGGTCTAAACCTCAAAATGCACTCTCTTGAGGTACTCCTAAAAATGGAGAACATTAATATTTGTCCAGTAACTGAGACCTGGTTCAAGGCTCCAGAGAGCACCCCTGCAATACCAAACAACTAACACTTTTCGGCCAACAAACCAAGTCCGAAACACTAAAGGTGGAGGAGTGTCCATATTCACCTAGGATATTCACATCCCCAGGCTAGTTGCCCAACACAATGCATCTGAAATTCTCCATGTGTAGCTAACACTAGGTAAGACTGCATTTCAAATTGTAGCTTGCTACAGATCCTCCACCTTGCCCCAAGATTCTCACTACACCTTTCTAAGCATACTGGAAAATATTAAGATACAACCAAACACCCTAATACTGGGTGATTTCAATTACCCTGCAATTAACTGGGAAAACTACTCAGGTACCAACACCTTTTCCCAATGGTTCTTGGAATTCATAAATTCCAACGCCCTGGATCAACTAATCCATTGTCCCACCAGGGGCTCCAATATCCTAGACCTGGTCATTACCAACATGGGAGATAGATGCTCCACACCAGTGGTCACCCACGCATTGGTCAGATCTGACCATAAGCTTATCACCCTTGACATCCACATCCCACCCCCATCCCCCAGTAAGGAAACCTTTGTAAAAAACTTCTCCAAAGCCAACTTCATGCTACTCAAGTCGGAAGTGACAAACTTCATGACACCCATGCAGATGGGAGTTGAAAGTTTGACTGCTGAATCCTACACTAAGGCACTGTACGAGCACATCCACTCGTGCATGAATCTTGCCATCCCAAATAGACCCAAGACACTCTCCTCCAAAAATGGAAGCCAATTTGGTGGTTCCCTGCCATAAACAAACTATACAATAGAAGGAAGAAACTGTTGTGGAAAAGAGTAAAATCCCAGGATACAAAAAACTCCCTTACCAGCCTCAGTAAGAAGTTGAGATCCCTCATAAAATCCTCCAAAGCTAGTTACAAAAATAAAATTGCCAAAGATTCCAAAGGCAGCCACAAGGCATTCTGTATAGTTACATCAAGAATCTAAATGCCAATGCTCAGATCTGCTCTGAGCTATAACAGAATGGCATTAAATATACTGATCCGAAGGATATTGCCAATATCCTAGAAGATTGATTTAGTGCCAGCTTCACCCCCTCTCACGCCCTAAAGGGCCCATCTCAATACCAAAAGATTGCCAAATTCCAGTAATCACGGCCACACAGGTAGAAACCGCACTCTCCAAAGCTAAGAATACAGCACCCATGGGACCAGATGACATCCCAGGCTGTGTACTACATGAACTACAAAATGAACTGGCACTTCACCTAAGTGTCATGTTTAATCATAGCCTCTTCTCAGGCTTTGTGCTCACTGAGTAGTGCACAGCTACAGTTATCCCACTCCACAAGGGGGGATCCAACTTGGATCCTGGGAACTAACGTCCCATCAGTCTGATGAGCCTGACCTGCAAGGGCATGGAATGCATTATCATGGAACTTATAAACAAAGACATTGGCAACCTTCAAAATCTGGACCACCCCAAGTTTGGTTTTGTGAAGGGACGATCTTGTCTTTGGAACCTGATTGACTTCTTTGAATCAGTCTACAGAGCTATGGACGAGGGTAAGGCAGTCCACACAGCCTATCTGAACCTCGCCAAGGCCTTCAACACCATCCCCCACTCTGGAATCATTGATAAACTTACTAAGCTGGGCATAAATCCCTACGTCACTCGATGGGTTGCCAACTGGCTTACTGACAGAACCCAGACTGTAACAGTAGCCGACTCCTAATCCAGCTGCAGACAAGTGACAAGTGGTGTACCTCAGGGTTCAGTCCTGGGACCACTCTTGTTTGGCATCTGTTGCTCTATCCTGCTCCGTTCGCCCTGTGAGCTCACTCAGCTCCCCTACCTTGCCCCCAATTCCCACCCACCCCAAGTGTTCCTACATTTATTGCCATCCCTTACTCCCTCCCCATTTTCAACACCCAATCCCGCAACAGTATAACTCCTCCCTCTCCACCAATCACACCTGTCCTTATACTCCTCCCTATTACATCACCTCAGCTTACTTCCATCAAACCTCCATTACCTCTATCTCCTTAAAACAAACTTCAACCACAAATGCCCTCTTTTAATTCCACAACTCTCACCCTCATAACACTCCTTCTCCTCATTCTATTTCCTCTATACCATGCCACCTCTTATACAAACCTCCAAATACACCCTCCACCTTCAACTCCAAGCCCCAACCATTCAAATCACTTCCACAACATCTCTGCCTCTCTTACCACCTTTCACCCCACCTCTCTATTCTCTTTAGAACTCTTCCATATTCCCTCAAATTTCTTCAAACCTAAACCCACATCCCTCCATCCTTGCCTAACCAAACAAAATCCAACAAAACTAATACACCTTCTTACATACCTCTTCTTAGCAGGTGACATTCATCCTAACCCTGGACCAAACACATCTCCAACTTATAACCACAACTCCAATAACAAACCTTCAAACAAAGACCTCAAATTCCTCACTATCAACGCCCAAAGCTTAACTAATAAAATTACCCTATTTCATGCCTGGGTCAACCATAACTCACCTGACATAGTAGCCATCTCTCAAACATGGCTCAAACCACACATAACTGACTCAGAATTCCTCCCCCTGGATTTCAATGCATCCGATCTGACCGCCTAAATAAAAGAGGTGGTGGAGTCACTCTACTTTACTCTAATCACCTATCTATCACACCTTTCTAAAATCCTATTCCTTCCTTTCATAATGCTGAACTAGTAATTGGCATGCTAAAATTAAATAAGCACAAAAGTATCTGCATCATCTCCCTCTATATTCCCCCCGGCAATAACACCAGTACCTTAGAAGACTTCCTCTCCTGGACTTCCACAAATATAAAGCAAGAAACTTACATACTGGGAGACATAAATATTGACTGGCAAAAAATCATAGACCCCAAACCCTCCCTGTCTATTAACCTATTCAACTTTACTCAACTTATTCACACCATCACTAGACCCAACAAAACTAACCACCCCAGCTCCATCCTAGACTGGATACTAGTGTCTCACCCAAATAGAACCACTACATCAGGTGTCACTCCCGACCCATTAGGTGACCACCTCCCTGCATTCACCCACAGAGCCACCTCCTCCTCCCCATACTCCCACCACCTCCTACATACCTGTAACCTAACTAACTTTAACCCCTCCACCTTCACTACCTCCCTTAAGCTCATTAACTGGAACCCTCTAAAAACACTGCCTCTTGACAAAGCCATAGATATCTTTAACTCTACATTCCTTTCCATCTTAAACTCCCTAGCTCCAACTCGAACCAAAAGGGTTAAAGCCAAAACAGCACCCTGGCTCACTAAAGCTACCAAAAAAATTATGCAACAAAGAGACAAATGTTGGAAAAGCTACCACCATAATAAACAACCTGAACTGTTACTAAAATATAAACAGCTATGAAACCTAGCCAAAAAACAAGTCATTAAAGACAAAAAATCCTACTACAACCACCTACAAATAATCCACACAAAAAACCCCAAACAATTCTGGAACTCTATAAACACCCTCCTCAAGCCAGGTACCACAAAAAACCCTTGTCCAGACACTAGCAAAACTGAGAAAAGAAATTGCCAATCTATTCAATACCTTCTTCACCTCCTCCATTGCGGAGCTGACCAAAACCTTCCCAAATAACATCCCCCTACCCACCTCCTCCCAAGCTTGCACCTCATCCCCCCTCTCCCCCTAACTTTGAACTTAAACCAATATCCACCAACCCCATAAAGAAATTTCTCTATAGACTAAAACCTTGCACCAATGTTCCAGACAACATTCCCTCCTCCTTCTTAAAAATTGCCTCTGACAGTATTGCTCTCCCTATCAGCATCCTGATCAACAGATCACTTCTTTAATCATATGTACCAAAACTACGGCATTCTGCTTTTATCCTTCCTCTCCACAAAGGTGGAAAAAACTACAACTTCTCTAACTTCTGCCCCATTGCCATCCTCTCTCCCATCTCTAAACTTCTTGAAAAATTCATTCACATACAACTGATGCCATTCCTAACCAAACATCAACTTCTATCTCCTACCCAACACAGCTTCCGCCCAGGACACAATACCAACACAGCCCTCCTCTCCTTCCAACACTCTATCAATTCAGATCTATCTAAAGCCTTTGATACCATCTCTCATACCCATCTACTTAACCATCTATCTAACCTTAACATCTCCACAAAAACTCTTTCCTGGTTCTCCAGCTATCTTTCTGACAGGTCCCAAGCAGTGAAATGGGGCCAAATCCTCTTCCTCCTTCCTTCCAACACCCACAGGAGTTCCCCAAGGTTCCATTCTTTGCCCTTTGCTATTTAACATCTTTATTAATGATTTTCACAAAGCCATTCCTAACACCAAAATTGTCCAATATGCAGATGACTCCACTCTCATCTGCCATGCCTCCAACCAAACTGAACTCAAGTCTCTAACTCAATCTGCTTTCTCATCCACTGAAAAGTGGATGCACCATAACCACCTCTCAGTAAATGCTAACAAAACTAAAATTCTCCTTTTCATTCCCTCCAAATCTACCCACATTGACAAACACTCATTTCAAATTACCAGCCTCAACAACTCTGTCATTGATATTGTTCCCTCCGCCAAACTGTTGGGGGTCACCATTGATGAACACCTAAAATGTAATACCCATATCCAACTCAACATCAAGAAAACTCACATAAAACTTGGCCTTTTCTACAGAAATAATCATTTCCTCTCTCCCTCTACTAGACTGACCCTGGCCACAACTTATCTTCTCCCATCTCTCCTTTATGGCGCTCCTCTGCTTACTAATCTATCTTCCACCCTTACCTCCAAGCTAGAAGTATGCTACAACAAAATCTCCAGGTTTGCCACAAATGCAAAAGCCTCCTCCCACCACTGCTCCTCCCTACTAACCATAAACTGGCTTGAACTCCCCAATCAACTAGACTTCCTTCAAATTGTCTTAGCCCACAAATTACTTTTTCAACCCAACAACTGCCCGGCTTTATCCAATATCCTCCAACCTTACAGCCCCCCAAGACCCCTTAGATCCACTCACCAAAACCTCATTACCGTCCACAAACGAAAGCGTCCTGCTGGTCAGCTTCTACTATCCTTCATCCTAGCTAAAAAATGGAACACCCTGCCCTCCACCCTGAGAACTTGTGACAACCTAAATACCTTCAAAAGTCTACTTCACTCCTACCTGCTTCTTCACAGAAAATGTAACTGCACTCCACACCCCATACCTCCCAAACTCCCCCCTTCCTTCTCTCCTGGCTAAACTCATTACCTTTCAAACTACTGACTTATACTCCAACTACAACTCATAAGCTATCTCCTCCCAGCATATCACTCTTTGGCTCTAATTTCAGTCCTTTCATAGCTACTTAATCTTCTTAGCTACCAAGTATTAGACTCCTCCTCTATCCACTTCCCTTCCTGGTAAAAAACTTGTTTACAACTCCATACTGAATGCTATGTAAAAGAATATTTCGTGTGATATCTCAACTTGATACACAACTTAGCAATGTAAAATATTTCTATATGTTTATGCAACTTGTTTTGCAGTGTAAAAGAATTTATTTTGTGTGCTATTTCAATATGATATGTAACATCAATGTGAAGAATTTCTATATGTTTATGTAACTTGTAAACCTTCACAACTTAACAATGTAATAACTATTATGTAACTAGTTATGTGGAGCTTTTCTCCCCACGCCTCCACTGAAAATGGGCTCTCGAGCCCAGTGGACCTCCCCGGTCACCAAACTGGAATAAATAAATAATATAAATAAATAGTACTTCTCTGAAGTACAGGCCAACACTAAGGGACTCTGGCTAACAAAATTTGCAGACGACTGCAAACTGGGAGCCATTATTGAATCCCCAAATGATGTGGATATTCTACAAAAGGGTCTTACAGAAACAGATGCTTGGTGCCAGAGCCATGGGCTCAGGCTTAATGCCAAGAAATGTATAGTTATCCCCTTTGGGAAAAAACATGTACCCATGAATTAGCACATAGGTGGCAGTACACTAAACACCGAAAGTGTGATGAGAGACTTAGGGGCACAGGTAGACAGTGGTCTCACCTTTGATAACCACATCACCACAACAGTCAGGAAATCCTTCTATCTGGCACACCTCATCACTAAGGGCTTTTCATCTAGAAAAAAGGAGGTCATTGTCCCACTGTACTCATCCCTCATTAGACCCATTATAGAGTACAATGCCCCATTTGGTATGTACCTCACAAGACATCTGCAACAGCTGGAAATGCTGCAGAAATACCTCACTAAAAGAATCACAGGCCTAAAGCAGATGCCCTATGCTGACCGTCTAAAGAACTCCAGCTATACTCTGTGGCTTATCATCTACTCAGAGGCGATCTATGCTTAACATACAAGGCCATGTCAAACCCTGAGCTGTTGGACATGCTCCACTTAAAGAAATCCCAGTCCCTCAGAGCCACACGCTCCAGGGATCTAAACCTTGTCATCACAATGAACAAAACATGCTGGAGGGATAGGTTCCCGACCCAGAGACTCCCATACTCTGGAATAGACTGCCCTTACATGTCAAGCAGAGCGCCTCCTTAGCCCTCTTCAAAAGGAACCTTGACGATTGGATGGGAGAGAGGAAATTCACCCTGGGGATCATGTCAGTCACGCTGCTAGACAGGGGTCCAGGGAAGTAAATATTGTGGGAAGAAATATCTAGGGAATTGTTATGGCTAGGCTTGTATAGGCCCTAGGGCCAATAGTCTAGCACCAGCCTATGAATCTATGAACAATGATGCCCAACCTTACATAAATTTCAGTTAATTTAGAGGTGTTGCATCATGTACTGCAATCTTGAAAAGTAACACTGTAGGTTCTTTGCTGTCATAATGTGCATACTAAATCACAAAAAAAGTTACTCCTGTTTCAGAAATAATTGTATTCATTATTTGCATGTGTAAAATGACTTACTTCTGAGTAGTACCACTGTGGTTTGAAAGAAATAAAAAGGCATTCTTCATCTCTCTCTCTCTCTCACACACACACACACACACACACACACACACACACACACACACACGCACACGCACACACGCACACACGCACACACGCACACGCACACACACACACACACACACACACACACACACACACACACACACACACATACACACACACACACACACACACACACACACACACACACACACACACACACTGGTCTTCCCTGCACCCCCACCTCCCATACCCTCAGGTTTCCCCATTCTCCAAACCATCCAGACAGATGTTTTACCTTTTTTCTTACATGTCATCTTTTTCTTTCACCCATTCAACATACCCTAACTGGCTAATGTTGTGTCTTTCGGCTTTTCCCGATTAGGGGTCGCCACAGCGGAACTCCGGTCTGCTAATGATTGGCAGTGGAGTTTTACGTGCTGGGTTACCAGCCCTGATGCCCAACCTTCAACGAAGGTATGCCCATTCACGCATGTCTCCTCGCAGAAGATGCTCTAGCTGAGAATCGAACGGGACAACATCTTGCTGTGAGGCGACAACGCTACCGCAGCACCACCACCACAGTGTACATACCCTAACTGGCTGATACTACACTATAATAACTGTGGGAAAAGTAAATGAATTGAGACAGAAGTCTGGGGGTTGCTAGGTCCACAATGTAATTGAGTTCTAGATGCTCTGATGTATAGTTAGAGCTTTTTCCAACCTTTTGAACAAACAATGACCTAAAAATCTTATAGTCTTACTTTTTTCTTTCAAGGAAGAAATAAGCTGTGCCCAAAGCTTAATGTTTAAAGCTGACTGACCAGTAGTTCTCAATAAAGTGAAAAGGAAAATCCCTCAAAAATATATGACTTGATATCTGGGAATAGTGTGTTTCTCTCTATTTCTAAAAAAAAAGGATATTAACTTCTGTGTACCATTCTGGTATTAAACTAGAAGGAAAGGAAAAGAACATTGCAAGGGGTACACAATGACATTTGTT